>NC_057713.1:41409762-41447626 GCF_004010195.1 Chiloscyllium plagiosum | reverse complement strand
AAGAGACCTAAGGGGCAACTTCTTCACGCAGAGGGTGTATGGAATGAGCTGCCAGAGGATGTGGTGGAGGCTGGTACAATTGCAACATTTAAGAGGCATTTGGGTGGGTATATGAATAGGAAGGGTTTAGAGGGAAATGGGCCGGGTGCTGGCAGGTGGGGCTAGATTGGGTTGGAATATCTGGTCGGCATGGACGGGTTGGACCAAACAGTCTGTTTCCATGCTGCACATCTCTCTGACTCTATGACTCTAATTGTTGTGAAAGCTCACCTGATTTACTAATGTCCTTTAGAAAATGATCTTACTGGTCTGGCCTACATGTGACTTCAGACCCATAGCAATGTGGCTGATTCTTAAATGCCCATTGAAATTTCCTAGCAGGTACTTATGAACAATTACGAATATGCCAACAACTTCCACAATCCATTATCAAATGAAAATTAAGTTATTTTTAACTAAAGACGCCTGGCTTGCTTATTTTGAATCCTGAATTAATACATTATACAGATAACATAATTGACAATCTCACCATCCTTTTTTTAAATTCACATTTTGTTATGACCAGAGAAGCAGCGGGATTAAGAAAGGAATCTGTTCCCGTTTCCAACCTAATGATATCAATAAGCTTCTTAACAAGCTTCTTAAGCAGCCAGACAGAATGATTGGAGATGGAAACTCAAAAGAATTTTCCCCTCTCCAAGTTAAAGGCGCTGAGGCGTTCTCAGCTCCTCCTCCTCCTCACTGGAATCAACATAGATTGCAGGTCAAATATGGGTCTGTGCCAGACAATCTGGGATTTTTTAAAAACACTTGACTCTTCATCAGGCTATGGTAATACCGCAGCTGATATGATTCTATCATGAAATTATCTTCTAAATGTATTCTATTCCAGATCCACTGCACACTGTCGCTTCACATCCCAATTATAATCAGCTCATACCCTTTTTGAGAATAATGTTCAAAATCAGAAATCTGTCAATGGTGATTAGTGACTAAAATCACAGTCTTTCTAGAAATAGTTACTTCTCATTTTATGAAGGGTACCCTCAATTTCTCCTAACTTTTTTTTCTAACTTGATTTTTGAATTCTTCTACATAGATGTGCACACCCACACAGAAATCTAACAACTAACTAGATAATTAAAGCATCAGCATTTGAAGAAAGAACATGGACGTAAGCAGAAAATCAACAAGGTAAATATGAAAGGAATCTAAGTTTACAAAAGCAGATAAGAATAAGCAAATCAGACCTCTTAAAAAGTACGAAAATATTTTTTTCAGAAAGACTTGCAATCTTTTTCTCATTTTTAAAATTTATTTTTTAATACCCAGATCATACAAAAATGTTACAACAAAGTAGCTTAGTTCCGTTTCAGCTTTTTGCAGTTTTCATCATCCCTAGTGCTGAGGATAGACCGTGTATAAAAACATTACAGATTGGAATTATATGAGCAATATAGTTGTACAAAAACATAACAGTGGCATTACAATAAAACTGGATTGTAAAAATGGCTCAGTCCCATTTGTGAATATGTTTCTATTCTTGTGACTGCTTCTAAATTGGCACCCAATGCCAGTATAGAACACCTTTCAAGTCTCATGGATAGCACAACTTTGATGAAGAGCAACACTTTCATGCTGTAGTATAATATGTTTATTATACTATTAATCACTTTAGCTATCCTCATGGCCATTTTTTTCCAGGATTCCCAATTTGTATTGCATTAGAAACTAAAACCATCCAAGCTTATTTAAACAAAAAGCTAGCAGAAAGAGTAAACTTTCATCCCATTGATTTGAAACCAAATACCACAACTAAAAGGATAATTTGCTAACTCATTGCAGCACCTGATTCTTAAATAGTAACAACCTGATATCAAAGCGCTATACTGACAATTCAGCATCATAGTCTTTCATCTGTGTTCTTCCTGTGGCTCAGTGATCAGTGTGGAATTGAGATACACTGATCCTGAAAATCCCAGCTTTGTATGTGCTGACTTAGTTAATCTGAATCTAGAAATTTATCTTCACTGAATATAGAAATCATGATCAGTTTTCACCCTCACAAAAGTATTAATGCTCGGGCTGTTAGATCCTCATCCTGATTAAAATCCATCAGCAGCACGTAATATAGGTTCAAAATAAAACCCTTACTGCCACATTATTTACTGAACCAACAGGGAAGCAAAGGTACAATTACCTAGATTTGAGTTTATAAGAAAAAAAAGACTGGCCAAGCTTTTCTAGTTATTTCATGTTGGATATTGGGAAACTCTTACAATTCAACTAAGAAGCTAAATGTGTTTCTAGGTAAAAAGCAGTTATATAACATGCTACTCTGATTTCCCATCACTACATCAGAAAAGCTAATATGTTATACAATATTCACTCCTTTACTTGAATGCAATAAGCTACTGAACTACGACGCTTCAATCTCTTTCAGTGCAACACTGCAATATCTTAGCAATCCAATCTTCAAGAGTAATTCAATTTTGAAAATGACGTTCCAGGTATTCCAAATGTATATCTTGCAGGACATTTAATCTCAAGTACTGGAATATGCCACATAACAAGGTTTCGTGCTGACGTTGGATAGTAATTGCACCAGCTTTCAGAGGTAGTGTGCATCTTTAAATGCCTTTATTATGACATTTTCCCCATGACAGGAAAGTAAAGGTGATAATTTAATAATCAGATGATTGAGGATTCACTCTGCTCATTCGCCTCACAAGGTTTGTTAGCATTTTGGGAACGTTCAAGAATGCTATTACAGCATGGTTTAAAACAATTCAATAATTTTTAACAAACTAGTCACCAGGTCCTTTGAGCATGATATTCTTGGCATTCAACTGTTAATTATCAGTAGTACTAGTTATCCCTGAGTTGTAGTAAAAAGGAGCCCCATGAGAAGATTATATGCAAAAGAAAATGATCACTGCACCACAAAAAGTTAGAATGGCTTTCTTTTACATTGAACTTATCACATACAGCCATTAAGGAGAAAACATTTTGAGGTTGAAAAGGATTTCCATATACATAACCAGCACTATTTCAAATATGATCACAAAAGATTACAAAGGAATTGAATTAAGTTGCATTTCCTTTTAAAACCTGTCCTTTGTTCTTCTTGTGCTGTAGCAGAAACATCATAGCATTTACTTGTTGTCATTAATATTTCAATTAATATTGTGGAAAGATATGTAAAAACAGCTGGTACAAAAACACTATCATTCAAACATAAATCCTATTTACATAGCACTTTCTTTGGCATGAAGACTCAGAAGGAATGAGAAGAAGTATATCCTTGGAACAGAAATTATTTCAACAAACAACAGTCTCTTTAACTGGAGTGCGACTGAAGTGGTGTATTTACAGCAAGTATTTCTCCTTCTCCCTCACCCACCTAATTTATCTTTGCTGCTTACTCTTGTTTTCCTGAAAGCACTGATGTTTGTTTGGATACAGCTATCCAATATTCTGCCCTGAAATACTTTTGTGTGAAACCTAAATAATAAAATGCTATCAGGCTGTTCACAACAGAGATCATTAGAGCCAAGCTCTAACCATGTCTCATCTGATATTCACACACGTCTGTTTTGTACAAGAAGTCATTGGATAATGTTCAGGAATGAAATTCCTGGCTACTTTTACAATTCCTTAGTCTGGTGATGCACTAACAGCAATGCCTGCATTGCTGCATTTGTTTACCTCATCAAATGCAGCACTGCTCATTCATCAGAGATAATGCCACACATTTCTCAAGCATTTTTCTAAGCAGACATGAAACATAATAATGAGCATCCAGACAAGCTGTAGGCTTGCATCACTGCCATGTAATCTCAATGAAATCAGAAAAGGTGCATGGTTTATACCACATATTAAACAAAGGATCAGGGCATAAACTGCCATATTTGACTGAAGGCCGAAGCATATTTTAAAATAAAAATTGAAAGGCTTGGTCCTTCAATTTTGGATGTCAAAATATATTTCATAAAGTCAGTGCCCTTTTGATATGTACAACAGGTATATGCTTGTCCTATATGAGTGGTTCATTTTGTGTTCACTTAGAGTCATCCCACTTTATGTATTTTACTAGCTGACAAAGGAAATAATGAAATTACATGTTGGTATTTTGGCAAGAAGTATGTGCAGACTGGCATAAATCAAATTTTAATTGTAATTTACAAAAAACAAACAAATTCTGACAAAGAGAACTCTGAGAATGAATTCTCTGGTCACATTCACTCAAAACAAGCTTCAAATTAATGTTCTAACAAGTGAAATTAATGAATAGCATTCGAAATACTATACATCACACTTAATGGAAAAGTAGAGAAACGAACACACTCTAAGCACACATCCTTCAATTTTTTTTGAGGACTGTATAAAATTCTCTAGTTATAAATAAATGTTTTGAGTAAAATTAACACCAAATTAAGTTGCAGTCAAAATGTTTGTCACTCATAAAAAGGTAAGGAAAGAATGCGAAATTGACCCTGAAAAATGATTTCCTTCGGGTGCGGGATATTCAAGCTTCTTGCATTATGCATTAGCCAGGGGTATTGTTTCATTCTCAGTCCGTGCTGCTTTTGGATCTATTTTATCACCCTTTCCGCCTTTCTTGCTTTTCATTTTTAAAAGTACCACTGCAAGGATCAAACCTATGGGAACATTTTGAGAATAAGTGTTATTATTTAAGTCAATTCTTGGAAAAAAAATGAAATGACATTTTAGCCACAGAAGCTTTTATCAGACCAGAAGTTTGGTTCTTGGTCTACACATACCTATAAAAGCAAAGGTTCCTAGCAATATTCCAACTGCAAGAGCGACTTTTGATGATCCAGATAAACCTTCTACTGGAATGAAGCATACATTTTTATCTGTGCATTTACAGACAGCAACTGAGGAGGAAGAAAACAGAATGGTAAAAAATGTATATTTGACTGTTAACATCACATTAAATGCTGAAATCAATGTGGTAATTTACATAGAGACATGGAAGATAGGTGCAGGAGGAGGTCATTCGGCCCTTTGAGCCTGCTCTGCCATTCATCACGGTCATGGCTGATCGCCCCACTCAAAAGCCTAATCCTGTTTTCTGCCTATAACCTTTGATCCCATTTGCCCTAAGTGTTATATCTAGCTGCCTCTTGAATCCATCCAATGTTTTGACATCAACTACTTCCTGTGGTTATGAATTGCACAGGCTCACCACATCTTCATCCTAAATGGTCCATCCTGAATCCTCAGATTGTGACCCCTGGTTCTGGGCACACCCACCATGGGAACATCCTCCTTGCATCTACCCTGTATAGTCCTGTTAGAATTTTAAAAGTCTCTATGAGATCCCCTCATTCATCTGAACTCTAGCAAAAGCAATCCTAACCCAGTCAATCTCTCCTCTTACATCAGTCCCGCCATCCCTGGAATCAGCCTGGTAAACCTTCACTGCACGTCCTCAAGAGCAAGAGTATCCTTCCTCAGAAAACTGCACTCAATATTCTAGGTGTGGCCTCAGCATTTGATCTTACGGCATGGCTAAGCACTGAGAAACCTAAGTGAGGTTTAAAGATGATACGCAAGTTAATTCTGAAGACAAGATGAGATTGGCAATAGATGCAACCTTACTTATTATGGTCACTGAGAGCGAATAGTACCCAGGAATAACACACTTTATATCTAGTTTAAGGCAATGTAGATTGGAGGCTTGCTACATTTATTTTTATTCTGCGCTAATTATCCAACCATTCTTGACAATTTGCCAAAGGACCAAAGATTTTAACAATTCCTGCTAAATCTATCTGTTACAAAAGGACCTCAGGTGAGGTTCTCCGATTTGTTAAGCTCTCATGTGTGGAAGGTTGAACTGACTGACTATGTTTATTTATTGCCCTCTCATTTGGTCATAACATGGTTAATTTAAAAAGCATCACTTCTCCTGTGGATACCTTTCTCCCTGATCATTTTTTTTTAAAGGAGCCCACTTAACCTAGGCTTTCTTGAATTAACAAAAAGACGGAATTTATTAATTACTAAACATGAGAAAAAATAGTAATGGAGCAACACGTATACTCAGAACAGAATTTTCCTAGCCCCTAAATGACACGAGTGAGTTGGGAGTGTATGGCAACAGCTGAAAAATAAGATTCACACCTCTACAAAATTGTTCAATTCTACAAATACGTTTTAAACGATGTGGCAATAATCTCACTAGTGAGTGGTGCGGTGCATATTTGCATGCACTTGCATGTCATTTGTAACTAATCTCATCTCATTTATATGCAGATTCCTATTCTCCCACGCGCTGGAGAGAATTTAGACAGTGATAATTCCCAATATGAAAGTCAGAGCAGGTATCTGCTGGCTCCAGTTAATCACTTGCTGTACCAAGTGTCCATCTTGGACAGTAGTCCCCTGCAATAGATGTTCCATTCCAGAGGCAGCAACCGCCTGCAGCACTCCTATTCACACATTACGACATTAGACATGGACCAGCCTCATTACATCCTCATGGCACATCTCTGGCTCACTTAGAGTACAGTTCCCTACTTCAATGCTACATTTTGAAGCTCACCATCATCTTACATCATTATACTGTTGTCAGGTCACTTTGAGCGCAGTGCCAAGCACCTGTCTCACGGATTGCACCAGCGTGCATGCAGAGCTCCCAGCTTGCTCTCATAATGCTCACTCAATTGGAACTTACTTGGATACTCACAGTATCTCTACCTTGCTTTGCCTTTTTGAGGTGTGCCGTTTCACATAGATCCTAAAACTACTTCTGTGCTATTTTGTTGAGTGGGAAGTAATGGCTTAATGGTATTAATCCGAGGACCAGGTAATGTTCTGGGTTCTGGGTTTGACTACCACCACAGCAGATAGTGGAGTTTGAATTTGATAAATATCTGGATTTAAGAGTCTAATGATGACTATGAATCCATTACTGATTGTCAGAAAAACTCATTTGGTTCACTAGTGTCCTTTAAGGAAGGAAACTGGCAACCTTACCTGGTTTGGCCTACATGTGAGTCCAAACCCACAGCAATGTTGTTGATCTTAAAAGCACTTTGGAAAGGGCAATAGATGCTGGCTTAGACAGAAACACCCTGATTCTATGAATACTTTTTTTAAAAAAAACAGGCAGCTCATCGTAGCTGTCAGCAACAGTCAGCTAATGGGGTGGATACCTTGCTGTATGGCACCACGCTACATCAATGTCTCGCATACAGCATGTGGCAACAGCCTATGTGGCAAACACAGTGTATGTGTCTCAACCAAAATCTAATAAAGCAATTCTCTGGAAAGTCAAAGGCAATTGTCATCAGTGAGGGGGTCTGCCACAGTCAGTCAAGGGTAGCACATGATCTCAGTCGAGAGGTTTGGACTTCATCAGTTCAGCCATTTAGCATTGTCAAGGTACATGGGATTTGTATCGCATAGTCCAAGAAGTCGGTCCCAGTCATTGTCTGTCCTGTAAGTCCAGTTCAACCAGTGCAGGGCGGGCGGGGAGGGGGGGAGGAGGGGGTGGGGGTGGGGATGGGGGGGCAGTACGTCAGTTAGAAGCTGCACAGAGATCAGTCAGGAGTCTGGGCACTCTTCAGTTGGGGTTGTCTGTCCAACTTAGTCATTGTCAGTGCTGGGAATCTGTTCACTGAAAGTCAAGCGGCGTTAACAGGATCTCTGCTGTGTTAGGGACACTGAGAATGTCAATTGGAGAGAGTGAGCTAGTCTGCAGAGTGGTAAATAATTGTGAAACTGGCATAACTCAACTTTTAAGGATGGGAGACAATGATGCCCTGGAGGACATGAGTTAATATGAAGGAGTCTTCATTATCCATGATCTTCCTTATTTTGAGAGAGGAGTGTGCAGTATGATGTTTAGCATGACTAAGCTGTAGGGTTGAGGCTTAGGGAATGGGAATTTGAGAGATGAAAATGTAAATGAAGGAGTTTGGTGGGAACATGTAGAAGCTCACTGATGATGGGGTCACTGGGGAGTATAGGATAAAAAGAACATGGAAGTTCAGGAGGGTTCCTTGATTCCCAGGCTGAGACCGCAACTCACTCTGCCAAGCTCCATCTGAGCTGCCTCAAATCCTCATCTGAATTGCAAATGAGGACTGGAATTGAAAATGACTTTGGCCACTCCTGGAATGGGTAGCATGTTTTTAACCCTCCTCGGCACATGGGCTCTCCATGTACGTGATTTGAGGCTTTCAAAGGGATTTAGATATCGACACAGTAAAGAAATCAATATTCATAGTATCCTGTATGTGAAATGCAGACTGTAACCAACAATGTGGGATTCAAATCCTGTTCATAAGCAATCTTATTCATGTTATTGTTCATTACAGATTGATCACCGTCATCTCCAAGAAACAAACATAATCAGACACAAGGTGAAAGTGAGGACTGCAGATGCTGGAGATTAGAGTTGAGAGTGTGGTGCTGGAAAAGCACAGCAGGTCAGGCAGCATCCGAGGAGCAGGAGAATCGATGTCTCAGGCAAAAGCCCTTCAATCAGGAATTCTTGATGAAGGGCTTTTGCCCGAAACGTCGATTCTCCTGATAATCAGATGCAAACCTAACAGTCTCACCAATGGGCCCATAATTCAAAGACAAGTCAAGATCCCAAAGACTGCAGGAAGGGCATGGAGCAGATTTCCTCTCACCTTACCTGTAAGCGTTCACCAGCATGCTCTTACATGTAATCCTACCCTTCATGGGTGATGTAGGAGCACACATATTAGAAATCCTACAATTTCCATTTGGAGAGCAAGATTTGGAGATGTATATATTGGAATAAGGTTCCCTATCTCAAAGGTCAATATGGAAAAATTCCATGGCCCTTCCTTACCAGAGTTTCCATGTACCACACATTCAAGACAATGCTAAATCGTAATCCGTATGTGATGTGAATGCTAATTCGCAGATTACTCAGAAGCTGTTCTGGTTCTGATATTCCTTTTACAGGTTCACTCAAACCGAGACCAATGGATTCAACCAGACTAGATGTTGTCATCACTGTGATTACAGTGCATTGAATCATAGAATCTTAGAATCCCTACAGTGTAGAAACAGGCTCTTCAGCCCAACAAGTCCACACCGACCTTCTGAAAAGTAACCCACCCAAACCATTTCCCTCCCCTCTTACTCTACTTTTACCCCTGACTAATGCACCTAACCTACACATCCCCCTAAACACTATGGGCAATTTAGCACGGCCAAGTCACCTAAACTGCACATCTTTGGATTGTGGGAGGAAACCGAGCACCCAGAGGAAACTTGCGCACACACAGGGAGAATGTGCAAACTCCACACAGACAGTCACCTGAGGCTGGAATCGACCCTTTAGTTTTATTTTTATCTGTTTTCTACAGAGTTACTGACTCGCACAGACCAACACAATAACTTACCTGTTAACATTTTGGGTAATTTCTCAACTTAATGCCGTAAAATGAATTAGTTTTCTTTATCTTTCTTAACAATGAACTAAATAATGCAGACTGAGTTTTGGTGTCAGTAAATGAAGAGTGCAACACAGAAATATTGGCTTACACATATGACAGACTGATTTCCGATTAATATGAATAAAGGCAAAGAACTGATAAGAGTTAGAATTCTAGCTTGGCCAAGGGAAGCATGATATGCATGCAAAGGAATGCATGACATGCCTAAATTATCTCACCTTGAAACATGTCCTAACATATACAAATAGTGATCCTGTCAGCAGGCATCCACAGAGAAAAGGCAACCAGAGAAACGACTGGATTAAACATAGATTTTGTGGTAAGCATGATGTATAACTCAACCTGAAGAGGAGAGCTTTTGGAATATTTGACACACAACTGGCACACATCCATTCTCAATCTAGTTCAATCATAACAAGTTCCATCTGGCCTCATTTGCTGCAGAAACAAATTCACTATCTAATATTTTTTAATTAATCTGTTCAAAAATGTTGGAATAGGTGGGATTTGAATCTGGGCCTCCTGAATCAGAAGATTCTGTCACAAGATCCAGTCACTGGTATTGATCATTGGTTGAACATGTGACTTGTTTTCTTAATCACCAAACATCTCCGAGAACTCACTTTTCTTCTCCTGCAAACTCATATCACCAACTTGGCAGGGCTCAAGAAATTCTTTATTAAGTATAGATTCTCCAGTGGGTTAGATCAGAGTGGTGCTGGAAAAGCACAGCAGGTCAGGGAGTATCCGAGGAGCAGGAAAATCGACGTTTCGGATAAAAGCCCTTCATCAGGAATAGTCTATTGGTCTTTCCTAAAGTGTCTAGAATTGGTCACAATATCAATGGTTCTATAAAGTTTGTCATAACTCGTTTGCTCTGATACCCTATTTTTCTATTTATAGAGCCTAAAATCCTACATTCCTCATTAACTACTTTCTGAAGAGCCCTGTTACCTTATTTTATGGAAGTAAGACTCAAATAGAGCAAAGAAAAAATTGACACACATTTTATATGTCACTTTCATAGCCAACAAAATACCTGTGAATTTCATTCACTATTGCGATGTCAGGAGATTTACTGGAAAATATACGTTTTAGCCTGATATTTTCCAGATTGGTGCAAATTCTACAACCGCAAGGTAGGTTCATGCTTTGAAAAGTGAAGGCCCATATCAGTTAAAAATTAATTACATAAGAACTTAAGAATTAGGAGCAGGAGTCACCAATTCAGTCCCTTGAGCCTGCTCCACCACTCAATACAGTCATGGCTAATCTCACTCTCAGCCTCAACTTAATTTCCTGCGCACTCTCCATAACCCTTCAGTACATTACTAATTAAATATCTGTCTATTCCTCCTTAAATTTACTCACTGTCCAGGCATCCACCACATTCTGGGGTAGTGAATTCCACAGGTTCACAACTATTTGAAAGAATGGTCTCTCCTCATTTCTCCTCATCTCTGTTTTAAATCTGCCACCCCTAATCCTAAAGGTGTGGTCTATTGAAAGTAACAGCAAGGGACAAACTCACAGAAGCATTAGAGACAGATAATACTGAAGCAATTAACAGAGATCCATGAAAGAGTGGACAATTCAGAAATATTTATTTTTGGGGCCAACCAGATAAATATTGACAAAAATATTTGCCATTGGGAGAAAGTGGGACAAATATTTGCTATTGTCTTTCTTAAGAACCTTGGGTTGATGAGTCATGAAACATAAACCGAATGACCCACCCCTAAAATGGCTATTTTTCCTACATCATATAAGCATTTATGAAAAACTAGTTGGCATTTTAAGATGATACCATTGAAAAATTACCTGTTATGTTATCAATTCCTTGTAGAGGTGGAGAGCCACTATCAGTGATTAGTACACGAAGATTATATTTTGTTTCTTCACTGTGTCGGCCAAATTTCATGGTGACATAGGCATGAGTATCTGTGAAGACAATAACCATGGTAGTGACATTATTCAGGTACAGTACAAGCATTTGCAGTTACACTAGAAGGATTGCAAACTTCTGTTTCAAATTTCTACTCATTAATCCCAAATGTCGGTTACATTTACATCAAATTCTAACTGGAAAACTTTGCTGTAATACAGTAAAAATGCAACATTGAGTTTTAAAAAATGATTTCTCTCCTAAAATTAGAAGTGCTTTAAGATAAAAGATGCCTGATGTTCAGATCTAAACATAAATCCAGATGTGAGTAGATGAAGTGATTTTTTTCAGCCTTCAGTCAAGGCAGGTGACAGTTTTTGAGTTTGCAATCTTTCTGCTGGTTGTGATTAAGCTTCAGAAGTGAAATGCGTTCTCCATCATCCACAGTTAGTCCAAACTTGGGGGAGGAAAATGAATTTCTGAGCATTTTTTTGGAGAGTATACTTGTATACTCTATATCTTTAAGACAAAATTGGATTATGTCCAAATTCAAAGTTCAAAACTTATTACTCTGGTTAAAACAAACAATAGGAACAGCGTCCGGCTGAGCACCAACGTAAATCTATGGAAATGGCCAACCTCCCCTCAGCAGACAAAGAGAAGCAACTGTAGAGGTTCTAGAAGCATATAAGGCTGTTGAAGATTAAAGTTAATCACGAAAAAAAGAGCTTGAGTGGATTGCAGTCAAACAGAATTGAAAGTCTAACTATCTCAAAGAGTCTGCTCATTTAAAAGCCCAGCTATTGGAAGTTATAGGACAAAGTTAAGCTTTGAAAACTGAGATGGAAAAAGCCTCAGAAGATCTTCAGAAATCCTCTGCATACACAGCCAACGTTCTCAAGTGATTGACACAAAAAAGATACATTGATGTACAAAATAATCTCTCCTTAAAAGGAATATTCAAAGTTTCAAAATCACTGTGCGCTATTATAGGAGGACAATATTCACTCTTAATTAATGAGTGATGATTTTCTGTTTAAAACAGACTCTTGAGAGAGAAAATAAAAGCTTTCCTTTATGATTGCAACAGATTATCACAGAGAAGCAAGTCCTTATTTAGAATAGAGATCAACTGCTGCATTACCATGATATTTGGAAAAAAGGCTTAGAAAGTTAAGGGCCAATAAAGCAAATTGCCATCCAGTTTGCAGATCATTGTGATGTGCAAGGACATCTTATAAATTCTGCTCCAGATGCTTATTTCCTCACAAGCAATGATGCACTTCTCTTGTCTTATAGAACTAAGAAATGTTTTTGTCTGTAGAGAAGCTGTCATCTGACTCCAATTCTATGGTCACCCTGACATCAATAGGGGAATTCATGCATTATATACATTCTTCAAGAGAGCCGAGAGTATTTTTCAAGATTAATGCCTCAAATCAAAGAGACTTGTGGAGTTTTGGGGAGATGGGAATAAAGAGTTAAAAGGTTATGGTTAAATATACTTCATAAAAAAACTTGGGGTGGGTGTAGAATAAAGCGTTTCTCTTACGATGACGATTGAGCGTGTGCGAAAGGAGCTATATCATAGCAACATCAGATCACATGAACAAAGGTATGAGTCTATAAGATTGCAGTATAGTGTGTCCTCAACACACCCAATTCCAACCTTTCTGGTCCCAAGTTTCCACACAAGCTGCCATTTTCTTGCTTCTTTTCATTATGTCACAGAGTTCAAAAAGGTTATCGCTGACTGCATAAGGAGTCAGTTAGCTGGACAGCTGGTATATGATGCAGATTGATGCCAATAGCGTGGATTCAACTGCCGCAATGGCTGAGGTTACCATGAACATTTCCTTCTCAAACCTTCCCCTCACATGATGTGTTGTGACCCTTAGGTTAAACCACCACTTCTCTCTCACAAAAACACAGCCATATTGCCCAGCAGGACAATGTTAATTTAACCTTATCCTGACCACTCTTCTTATAATCTAAAAGATATACACATGAAACAATGAATTCAAGATACAGTTTATATGTAAATTTATGAAACACTGACTTGTATTATTATGCTTAAAAAGACATGAGTTATTGGTTTTCATTTACCATTTATGGTTTCAACTTTCAATTCTTTGCCTGGGTCTGCAGGAATAGAAAACATGAACGGTGGACCATTTTCTTTATCATCATCTACAGCATGAATTATTATTTTCTTCTCTTCTACAGCTGGTAAGCAAATGGAAAACTGAGAGGAATCTTTTGCTAATTTGGGAGCATTGTCATTAACATCGTTAAAGTAAACGGAGACTTCCACCGAAGATCTCTTTTTAGGTCTGTCTACAATAAAACACAAAGCAAATATTTAGTTAACATTAAACTTTGAGTGTTTTTTATGCGAGGTCAATTGAATCAAAATTGGAACAACTTGAGAAACAATAATTGTACAAATAAATTCTTAATACCTTGTGAACAAAAGAAATGGACATTCATGTATGAGCCTCAATTCAATGATGTCTCAAATTCTTTTAGATAGAACTGAAGAGGACTTTGAGCAAGACATAAATGAATTTAGACCTCAGTCACTAAACTCGTTGCAAGTTTTTAAATGACTGTTGAAAACAGAAAGTTAGAAAATCAGAGAATTCTAGGCAGAACAATTACAGAGGATTGAATAACCCTGGCTGGTTGACAGAATCCCAACAGTGTGGAAGCAGGCCATTAGGCCCATCAACTCCACACCAACCCTCTGAAGAACATCCCATCCATACCCACCTTCCAACCCATCCCTGTAATCCTGCAATTCCCAAGATTAATCCACCTAGCCTGCACATCCCCATTCACTGTGGACAATTTAACATGGTCAATCCACCTGACCTGCACATCTTTGGACTGTGGGAGAAAGCCAAAGTACCCAGGGGAAACCCATGCAGGTCTATATCCTGCTGTATCCTTTGACAACCTTTTTCACTATCCACAACTCCACCATTTTTTTGTCATCTGCAAACTTACTTATCAGAGCACCTACATTTCATCCAAATCATTTATATATATTACAAGCAATGGAGTGGACTAATCTTGGTGGAACACCACTGTTCATAGACTTCTGGTCAAAAATACACCCCTCCATAACTACCCTCTGTCTTCTTTGACAATTTTGAATCACCAACTCACTGTGGATCCCATGTGACTTAATCTTCTGGATCAGCCTACCATGAGGGATATTGTCAAATGCCTTAATAAAATCCATATAGACTACATCCACTGTCCTACACTCAATCATCTTTGTTATTTCCTGAAAAACTCATTCAAATTTATGAAACAAAACATGCCCCTCAAAATACCATGCTGACTATTCCTAGTAAGTCCATTATCTTCAAATGTGAGTAAATCCTGTCCCTTTGTACCTTTGCTAAAAGTTTCACTATTGCTAATGTAAGGCTCACTGACCTATGCTCAAATTAATTCATATTTGAGGAGTGAAACATTTGGTTTGGACCTGGATCCCATAAAAGGGATGAGTCAGGAAACAGATAATTATATTTATCTAGCAATCATATATTCAGGGAGCAAATCCTTCTATAAACTATTGTGGTTTTCTCAAACAAAAGAAATCTTCATCGTACTCATACAATTATGAGTTTCATTGTGTGATATATATAGGGACGAAAGCCAAATACAATAAACTTAAGATCAATCATTAACTGATGAATCAGTCTTTATGTATCTTGATTAATTCAAGTGATGTGGGTGTTGCTGGAAAGGTCAGCAATTATTAACCATTCCTAATTGCTCTGAAGGTAGTGAGGGTGAGCTGTCTTTTTGAACTGCTGCTGTCCTTAGGTTGTAGGTTGACCCACAATGCTTTTAGGAAGTTTTTGACCCAGTGAAAGAATGACAATATAGTCCCAAGTCAGGATGACACATGGCTTGGAGGGGAATTCACAGTGTTCATATTTCTTTGCATTTTGTAGATGTTAGTCACTGTGAGTTTGAAAGGTCCTGTCAAATGAGCCTTGGAGAATTGCTGGAGTGCATCTTGTAAACACATATATTGCTGCCATTATGTATCAATGATAAAGGGACTGAATGCTGAAGGTGGTAGTTATGGTGTTAATCAAGTGGGATGCTTTGCCCTGGATGCTGTCAAGGTTCTTGCATTTTGTTGGAGCTGCACTCATCCAAGCAAGTTAAAGTACTCTTTTCCACTCTTGACTTGTATCTTGTTGATAGTAGACTGGCATTGAGGAGTCAGGAGGTGAGTTACGTGTCACAATATTCCTGACCTCAATATATCTTTAAGTTTGAATGGTTGCTTATAAATGAGAAAACTGTAAATTTTTGTCATTCTGCCCTGTCAATAGATATGACATCTCCTGCTATGTGTACTGAAATGGAAATAGGAAGCCCATTTACTCTAACTGCTACTTTATCAAACACCATTCCTTACATATTTTCTCATTCAGCCTGTTCCCAGCACCAGTATGGGGTCCACTGCAGACCAACTGATAGACATTGTCTGTTATTTCCCAACCTCTTCCTTCTTCTAGCTTGGTGATTCCCTTACCTCACTTCAAAGCCATTCCATTGAGATGTAGAAGACCATTAAGATCTCAGACACAAAGTTTAGAGCTTAACAAAGAGTAAACTGAATGTGGTTGTAAACCAAATTCTGATTTCAGTATTCCAATTCAGTTGTAAACTAATTTGGTGCTCACATCTATCCTGGATGACCAACTCTGGGGACTCAATAAAAAGAGAGATTTTGACGTGAGGTGGGCATGCAGTAACACTGGAGAGACTACAGACTGGGCTAGGTTGAGGGAGATAGAGGAGCAATGGAGAGACTGGAGTATGGTGGGGTGGAAAAGAAAGTTTAATCATTGCCAAGACAGCTAAAATCCTTGCTGACAGATTTGAGAGACAGTTTTGTGGAGAAGTCGGGTTTAAGGTTGTATAGTGATATGATTCTGCATGCATGAATCACTCTGAAGTTGTTGCTGTAGTTATGTTGGTTTCAAACAGATGTACGATTAACTTTTTGTCAGTTTGCTTTAAATGTTATGTACACGAGTGTTGTGCTTTATAGTCACATTGATGTCTTGTCAAAAAGGCTAAACAATCCATTTGCTGATGTTCTACACTAAGTTGATCTGTAAGCTGACTCTGTGCAATGCTGATTAGATTAGATTAGATTACAGTGTAGAAACAGGCCCTTCGGCCCAACAAGTCCACACCGACCCGCCGAAGCGAAACCCACCCATACCCCTACATTTACCCCTTACCTAACACTACGGGCAATTTAGTATGGCCAATTCACCTGACCCTGCACATCTTTGTGATGTGGGAGGAAACCGGAGCACCCGGAGGAAACCCACGCAGACACGGGGAGAACGTGCAAACTCCACACAGTCAGTCGCCTGAGGTGGGAATTGAACCCGGGTCTCTGGCGCTGTGAGGCAGCAGTGCTAACCACTGTGCCACCGTGCCGCCCAGTTTCTGAGATGGAAATGTAAAACTTTCATAAACTGATACTGTGTTAGGCAAGACAGGACCTTAAAAGTTGTAAAGAACTAACATGACATATCTAGGGGCATAAATGATTTTATCCTGAGGTCAAGTTTTTATTCATTCTCAGATTGTGGGGTCATTGATAAAACCAGCTCTTAGTTTTCATCTCTAATTGCCTTGAAATGGTTTCATACACTGAGTGGTATGGTGAAATATTTAACAGCTGAGAAAATCACATTGAAGTCCCATTAAAATTGGACCAGGTGGAGTCTGGAACATTCCCTTCCCTGGAGGATCAGTTGAGTTTTTAATGGCACTTCTAGAATTATGACTCATTCAAAACTAGATATAAAACAGGCTAGGAAGTTGATTCATTAGAATGGAAATTCTACTTACAGGTTTAAAAGTAATCCTGAACTCAAGAAAATAATCTAGAGTAATATCTTAAAATTACAATAGCTTTAAAAGTATCTTTTTAAATATATGGATGAAAGCTTTAATTACGCCATCATGTAAGCAGATACTGGATTGTATTATTCAAAAATATTTAGAACAAAATAAAATTCAACTGAATAATTACAGTTTATAATTAAATCACACCATTGAAATAATGAAATATCCAAAAGGCACCTCACAGGAGCATTATAATATATAATGTGGCATTGAGCCACATAAGAGAGGGCTTAGAATTTCACCAAGTCAGGTAGACATGTGAATCTTATAGAAATGGTGGTCGGGATCCAATTGTGGGATTTCTGACCCGATGTCTGGGGTTTCAGGGCTATCTTTTAGGGAGGGAGGCTGGTTCAGATTGCAAGCTCACATCCAACTGTTTCCACTGCAGAAAAAAAAATGTGACATGCTTCTCCACAATATTTACGGAGTTGAACCAACTTTTGAAAGATTCATGATTCATAGATTGACAGGGATGGCATGAACTGTAACCTGTATGAGGGAACCTTTGAAAGTTGAGATCAGAAGGTCTGCCTGACACACCCCATGCCAAGGTATGCCCCAGAAATCTCCTCTTGCCTCCTTGTACCTCCATGATAAAGTATAGCACTTTAATGCCAAATCATGCACTTTATATAGGCAAAAAGCTCAACTGCATGAGAGTTGCATGTGTAAAAAAATGTTTTCTTTGGAAGAGAGTTGCTTATAATTTTTCAATATGTTAAAATGAACATGTTTTTTAAAAGCTCCCTTCTACCATAGTGCAATAAAAGCAATCATCCACATGCTTTAAGCTTCAATATTTGAAAACGCAAGGGATTTGAAATCACTTAACCTTCTGTGAAAAACAATTGTGAAATTGAGGTATCAGACAACTAGAGCTGTCAATCAAGCTGCGTGCTACTGTTTCAACAATTGAATGATATCTAGGCACTTGGAAAAGAATGCAATGCTTGTCATGGGAGCATGATGGGTCACAATGACGTCTGCATGACCATACTTTGGACTGAGTTGAGGGGTTGCCTATTGTGGGGCAGGGAGTTGGGTTGGTGACTTGAGGAAAGGTATACATATATAAGGAGCAATGGGCATGTTTGGATTGATTAGGATGTAATATGGAAATGGCATGTGAAGAATGTGGATGTGAGGAGATGTGAGGGGTGAGGACTGCTGGACTTTTTTTTAACAGCTGAGGTGAACAGTACTGAGGTAGGTTTTTTAAAGTGCCCGTTTCTGCATTCTTCAGCCAACAGACCTGTGTACGAAGCTTTGCAAAGTTGGTTGACCTGACTTCAGCAGACACCAAGCTTCCTTCAATAAATATCTCATCTCACGAACTGGTGTTCCCCAAGATGGAAATGTAAAACTTTCATCACTAAAACTTGTCTTAAAAATTGTAAGTTCAGCCCATTAAGTCAGATAAACAAAAGCTTAGACAACAAAGTAGTTTTAAGGTGAATCTTAATGAACAAAAAATGAAATGAGAAGGTAGAGAAGTGTTGGGAATGAATTCCAGAGCTCAGGGCCTGGACAATTTAGGACACAGCTACCAATTACAGAGCACATGTAATTGAGAATGTACAAGAGGCAAGATTTAGGGGAACACAAATATTTTAGAAATTGAGAGCCTGGAGGAGATCACAAAAATGCCATGAAGAGATTGAAAATAAACGACGAGAATTTATAAATTCTATAAGAACAATTTTCATGCTGTGTTGGTGGTGGAAACCAGAACAAAATGTAGGATCATTGTGTTTTGAAATACCAACTATCATACACATGTTGCCATAGAACATTGTTAGTTTATATTAATCCCCTACTGTTCCTCCACAATGTTGACAGTGATCAGAATTGGAATGGTCTCTCTGGTGCAAACTTAAGTTTGTTTTTACTTTAAGCAAATTAAGGGATGCAGGGAAAGTAAAGGATGGATTTGAGGTAAAAGATTAGCCATGATCTTGGTGAATGGTAAAGCAGGTTTGAAGAGCCAGTTGGCCTACTCCCACTCCAATCATAATGTTCATTTAGTTTTATTATTCTCTTCTTCAAAGCATGAATATACAGTTCTTACCTTTCTCCATTGCAAAAGCCTTAATCTTAAGATGATTTTGCTTTTCTGCATCCAATTCATTCTTAACGAAGATTTCTCCAGTTTTTGAGTCAATCCTGAACAATTGAAGTGGATCTTGTATGCTATAGCTAAACATTCAAATTCAGATCATTAGTCTTATTTCTCAATCCAAATAATCTCTATCTGCCTGCATCAGTCACATGGTAAAATTTAAACAGCTATGTTTAGATTTTCCCAAATCATTTGAAATGGCACTTTGACAACAAAAGAACAGCTAAAGGATAAAATGAATTTTAACAAAAGTTACTAAATGTACTAAATAACTTTGAAACATTTCTCTTCATTATAATTTCCCTTATTATACAGATACTGCTCAAGCAACAAAATGCTTACAGCTTGCTTGCACTGACCACTGTGAAAGTTCACATGACATTGCGAGTAATGACCATCTTTAAGGATGCTGGGCAACAGAGGGTTAATATGAGAAGAATTCCAAATCTCAGTGGCAGGTTTATCCCACCAGATTCCATTAACAATCCAACCTGCAGTTCTTGGGAAGTTAGTTGTGAAAGCAGCTGTACATCTCTCTCACATACAGCTAAAAGCTTGGGTTCTATCTCTGTTACCAGAATTACATGTGAGACAATCTGTTTTACTAACTTTGCTCTTGCCAAGGGTTATGTGGTGTTATTATATTAGAGTAGTTGCTGTTTAGTAGTTAAATAATCCATTATTCTGACAGGTTTTCCAATAGAGTTAAAGTTATATCAATTCTTCCTTTTTATTTATCTTTAAACTGTAGAGTGAGAATAAAAAGTGTTTTCCTTCTAGCCAAGTAGTGTAACCAATCAAATTACACCTGGAGCAAAGCACCTTATGCTTGCCTTTAAACAAGATAAAAGTTAGGGTACAGGTTAACTCCTTGCTATATTTAAAAGTGGTTTGGTTTGCAACCTGTAATTGTTGGAGTACCAGAGATGCTGGAGCCACAATTCTTTCAATATATATCAATAAAATGGATGGGAAAGTGAATGTATTATAGCCAAATTGCAGACCCCATTTGTGGGATGGCAAGTAGTGAGGATAACACAAAGAGATTTCAGAGGGATATAGGCAGGTTAAGTAGGTGGGCAAAATTTCAGATGGAATAGAATGTGGGAAATTGTGAGATCAAGCACTTAAGCAAGATGAACAGAGGAGCTAACTATTACTTAAGTGGGGAGGAAAGACAGCAGAGAAACTGTGACACAGGATGATTTCGGGGTTCTAATGCATGAATCACAGAAACAAAACTGGCATCTGAGTTCAGCAGGTGATAGGGAAAGGAAATCAACTGTTGCTATCTATTTAAAGGGAATGAAGTATAAAGATCAGGAGACCTTGCTAAAACTATACAAGGCACAAGTCAGACCACAGCTGGAATACTGTTTCCCTTATTGAATGAAAGATATCCTGGGATGGTACACTCCCTCACAGAGCCAGAGACCTGGGTTCAGTTACACACTTGGGTGACTATCTGTGTGGAGTTTGAACTTCTTCCTGTGTCTGTGTGGGTTTCTTCCGGTGCTCCATTTTCCTCTGACTATCCAAAGGTGTGCAAGTTAAGTGGATTCTTCGCTGTGCCCATAATGGGTCTGGCTGGGATGATCCTCAGAAAATCAGTATGGGCTTGATGGGCCAAATGGCCTGATTCTACATTGTAGGGATTCATATGGGCCAACCCAGCAAATGGTCACTAAATTTATACCCTGGTACAGAATGGCTTTCTTATGAAGAGAGGTTGAAAGGGTTGCAATCATACCTATAGGAGTTCAAAAGAATGAGAAGAGACCTTATTTAAAGATCCAAGATTCTTAGGCTGTTTGATAGGCTTGATATGGAGAGGTTATTTAATTGGTGGGAGATTCTCAGCCCAGAAGGTATCATTTCAGAGTCAGTGATCATGAATATAATGCAGAGATGAGGAGGAATTTGTTCTCTCAGAAAGTAGTGAATTGATGGATCTTATTTTACCGCAGAGGGCTATTGAGGCTGGTACATTATGTATTTTCAAAGGTGAGAGACAGAATTTTAAGCAGTAATGACATCAAGGGTTATGAGGAAAATGCAGGAAAGTGGAATTAAGGATTTACAGATCAGCTGTGATCTAATTGAATGGGAGGGGATGTTCAATGGGCCAAAAGACCTACTTCTACTTCTATGTCTTACAGTCTTATTATTCTTTAGCAATTTCTTGGTCCTCATTTGCTAAATTCTAAAGTGACCCCGTTTTCAGACTGCCTAGTTTTTTTTGACGACTTCTCTTGTTAGCCACGTGCATTACCTTTACAGCTGGGTGTCAGTGTCTCAAACAAATGCACCTTTGTTCCAAACCCTGAATTTTTTTTTTATTTGTTAAAATTAATTTGCCTGTCTGTTATCATACCTTTTAATTTATTTTCTGAACCTAACATAGCCAATTTAATCATCATACCTTTGTAGTTTCCTTTCTTTAGATTTAAGACCCTAGTTTCAGAAAGAATTAACCTAATCCGTGGTACAGCACTTTCAAATTTCAACTAAAATTCTAAATATTATGGTCATCCTCCCCAACTGGATTTTTAATTAGCTCATTCTCATTACTCGATATTTGATCTGATGTAACCTACTCTTTAGTTCCCCAATATTCTGTTCTACAAAACCAATCTACATACATTGCAGGAATTTATGCTGTGCAGTATTATTTACGAGGTCAATACATAGATTGAATTATCAGTTTATTAGTCTTGTACAAAGCATTTGGTGCCCTTTCTTATCATTATTATTTGGTGATCTAAAAACAGCTCCTACCAGTGGGCGTCACGGTGGCATAGTGGTTAGCACTGCTGCCTCACAGCGCCAGAGACCCGGGTTCAATTCCGGCCTCAGGCTACTGCCTGTGTGGAGTTTGCACGTTCTCCCCGTGTCGGTGTGGGTTTCCTCTGGGTGCTCTGGTTTCCTCCCACAGTCCAAGGATGTACAGGTCAGGTGAATTGGCCATGCTAAATTGCCCGTACAGTTAGGTAAGGGGTAAATGTAGGGGTATGGGTGGGTTACGCTTCGGCGGGTCGGTGTGGCCGAAGGGCCTGTTTCCACACTGTAATGTAATCTAATCAGTGTTTGAAGCCATTTATTAGCTTTACCCAAACTGAGACTATATTGTGATTTTCTGATCGTAGATCCTCTCCACTAATTTAATAATCTTAGCCTTTATTAACAGCGTCACCCCTCTTCCATTTTTTTTCCTTACTAGTTGTTCCTAAACATTGAAATTCTTGAACATGCAGCTGTCACCCGTGGTCATCCTGCAGTGACATCTCCATAATGACAGTTTAATCACATGTGTTTAAATCATGCCTGCTTGCTCCTATGGTGCACACAATTATTTCTATATTGAATAATTTAAATGCTTTGTAACAAAATAATTATTGGACTACCATTTTTGGGAGTATGTTTTTCTTAATCTTTTTACTAAGGCTTTGGCTTGTTATTTAAATTTCTGAAAAATAATTCTGCAAGTCTTCAATCTTAGCCGCTTGTGTCCAATGTGGAACCCATCTGGTTCACTAATGTCCTTTAGAGAAGGCAACTGCCATGCTTACCGAGTTTTGGCTACATATGACTCCAGGCCCACAGCACTGTGATTGATTCTTAACTGCCTTCTGGGCATTTAGGGATGGACAACAGATGCTGGCCCCTCCATCAGTACCCATAATCCCATGAATGAATAAAAAAAAATTTCCTTTGAGGCTCTGATCTTGAATAATCTCTGGCATTGTGCTTGTGTAAATGTTTAAATGTGTTTTAGTAAGCAGAGACTGACTATTTAGTACCTCACTTCAGCACCTTCAGGATCTTTGGCTTCCACTTTAAGCAAGAAATCACCTAAGGAGGCATTCTCGAATATCCATTTTCGATACAAAGATTTTAAGAACTGTGGTGGTTCATCAGTATCGGTCACATTAATGAACAGGAAGGCAAAAGAGCTTGAGTTGTACTCCACTCCTTCCACAAGCGGTTCTGGATTTGTGGCACTGATCGTTAACATGTAAGATGAATACTCTTCAAAGTCTAGTGGCTGAGGGAACAGACAGTAAAAACAATTAACTATCTCAAGCGGAATAAGTCTCTCTATTCCTAAAGAGAATTAAATTTCACTGATAACACCTAGGTTCACACATCAACTTTATTGTTATATCTTGGCAGGACTGTGTACTGTGCAAATGTAAGCATTTTCTTACTGGACTTCAAATTATGACCAATATTCTCTCTACCAAGGCTTACATCAGCCTACATGATCCAACCACAGCTTTTAAACTAATATTCATTTTACCTCACTTGCTCTTCTCTTTGCAATTCTCATTTGAACTTTTTAATTTCCATTCTTCTCAATTTCATTTCACCTTAATTCCAATTCCCTTGTCTTACCTTTATCTGTCCTTGGAGAAAGTGAGGACTGCAGATGCTGGAGATCAGAGCTGAAAAATGTGTAGCTGGAAAAGTGCAGCAGGTCAGGCAGCATCCAAGGAGCAGGAGAATCGACGTTTCGGGATTCCTGAAGAAGGGCTTATGCCCAAAACGTCAATTCTCCTGCTCCTTGGATGCTGCCTAACCTGCAGCGCTTTTCCAGCAACACGTTTTTCAGCTCTCTATCTGTCCTTGCCTTCTTCTTTTCTGCCAACTTTAGTTTCTTAATTTTTCTCCTCATTCTCAAGCTGCTTTTACTGTAATTGAATATCACCTGATTCTGATGCTTCAGTAATTGATGTATTTGGTCTCTCTAGTATTTCCTCTGCATTATCAGCTCAGTTTCTGTGCCTTTCTTATGCTACTAGGCAATGCTATCACCAGTATCTGCCAATTCAATCAACCTGAGCTTTGAAAGTTTCTTTAAGACTAACAGTGACAATGCTGCCATTGTCAAGAAATTGTTTGCCAATTCCAGTGCAATGTTTTATTTGCAGTATATAATCCTGTGTTTTCTTTCTGTGTTATTTAGTAATACCTCACAGTCAAGCCCCACACTTTGTTACACTCACTCACAAAAGCTAGACTTTTTTTTAAAATATGGAAGATTCCCCAATTTATGGTTTCTTCGACCCAGATTAACAAAGCATGGACCAGGTTTCCATACTCCAGGCAAATTGCTATAAATAAATAGATTCTAGCTAGAGATAAACAATTATGAGCCATCAGTATAAAATCTATTAATTAAAACTCTCACTCCCTTATGCAAACACACACAGACAGACAGACAGACAGAGATAGGAAATATCACATGGATGCAATGGGTGATGGAAGAGACTGGAAGGTTCATCGAGATGATCATTTTGTGTGTCAGAACATGATGCTTCCTTATTTTTCTTCTCCAAAGTAGTGATTCACATTTTAGAAAATCTCTGACTTCCTTGTCAAGAGTCATAGCTGACTGGAACTGCTGAGATAAGCTGTTTTTTTTTCAGACTAATGGTGTACTTTTAATGCAGAGAAAGGAAACAGCTCCTGCTCTTGCATGGATCCAATGGTTTCTCTCAAACATTCATTCCTACCCAGCTGTTCAGCTACCTGGAAGTCAATCACACTGTTGTTGGCAGGCAGAAGACCTTTGTTGTCAATTACTGATCAATAACCCACAAACCAATCAGCTACTTGTTGCCAGCCAAAGCTCCATTCATACAGAGTCCTTGGCTCCAGATCATCTGCAAACCATCATTCTCTGTCAAATTGTAAGTACTTTCAGTGATATAACCACAAATCTCCACAGTAAGAATTCCAGATATTTACTACTTCTACAAGAAGAAATTACTTCACATCTCAAACATGAATGCCAGCCTCCTTGTGCTATAATTCTGTAACTTAGTTTCAGATACCCTCACTAGGGAAACATCTTCTCAACATCTACTCTATCAAGCACCTTCAAAATCTTGTACGTTTTAATATGATCACATCCCATTCTTCTAAAGGCCTTATCTGTTTCATTATTCTTGATAAATTAACTCCTTTATCCCAGGAATGAGCCTAATGAATCTCTTTTAAACTGTCTGTAATGCCTGTATATCCTTTCTTAAATATGGGGATTAAAATTGCACAAGGTACTCCAGGTGTGGACTCACCAATACCTTGTACAGTTAGTGAGTTTTGACAAGATTTGTAGCTCAGGTTGTGGTTCTGGATGTAAGTTTGCTCACAGAGCTGGAAGGTTTGTTTTCCGACGTTTCATCACCATACTAGGTAACATCATCAGTGAGCCTTTGGTGAAGCACTGGTGTTAGTGGCCCACTTTCTACTTATGAACATCATAATGTTGTTATCAACACATGAACATCAACTAGCCACAGAAAGACATGACCCACTCTCACTAGTATCCTTACATATAGATGAGGAAAGACACAATTTCAACTGGGACAACACATCTATTCTAGAACAAGCCAAACAGAGACATGCACGAGAATTCCTAAAAGCATGACATTCCAACCAGAACTCTATCAACAAACACATCAACTTGGACCCCATTTACCACCCTCTGAGAAAAAGAACAGGAAATGACATCACCACAGCAAAGGACATCACCGCAGGAACTAACATCACCACAAGAAATAATATCATCAATCCAAAGGAACCTGAACATGTAAATAGAAAGTGGGTTACCAATACCAGTGCTTCACCGGAGGCTCACTGATGATGTTTCCTAGTATGGTGATAAAACATCTGAAAACGAACCTTCCAGCTCAGTGAGCAAACTTACATCCAGAACCTCAACCTGAGCTACAAATCTTCTCAAAACTCGCTAATGCCTACTGGGGCAATATGCTAAAACTGGTCTGAAAATAGGAAACCAACACCATCTGACAGACCGCCACCCCGAAAAAGCTGTACTTCCTGCACAAATGCCTAAGGAAAAAGCTACTATGAAATGTCTTAAATACAAACCTCCCCTTAACACCCTACTAGCCAAAAGAACAGCAGAGTAAAATGGCCACAGAATGTTTAGAGAAATGATTAATGATGTCCACAACAGACTCTGTAAATACAATTGATAAATTTCGCGCCAAAAAACATTACTCATTAATGCAACAGACCATGAATGGATGGACACAGTATAACAAGACATAGACATTAGACAGTGACACACACAGAAAATGAAAAGACTAGACCTGCAGAAAAAAACAAGACAAACACACTTTAGGATGCTTGACAGTCATTTTAAACCAAACAGACTACATTGAGAAAGCAAACGCACTGCTTACAGATACTGACACTTACCAACAGGTGGTGACAGACCCAACCCCGCAACTAGAAAACTGAATCACAGCCCTACTCAAAAAACTTCGGAAATCTAGAGAATTAAACAAGACAGACATCCAAAAAATGAAACCAGATGGATCCAACACAACACGCTTCTACGGATTACCCAAAATTCACAAACGAGGGCCCCCCCTCAGACCCTTAGTCTCCCTACCTGGAACACTAATGTACAGATTAGCCAAGGAGCTACACAAAAGACTAAAACACTTATTAGAAGACTCAGACCACTCCATCCACTCCACCTAAGGATTCCTGAACACCATCAAAGATACCAAGATAGAAGAGGATGAAATAATGGTCTCCTTTGATGTAACAGTCCTGTTCACATCCATCAACATCAACCTGGCCAAGGAAACATGAGTACACTTTTAGAACCATAGACGCTTACTCCAAACACCACCAACTTCATCAGCAAGGACAATGTTGTTAAGCTACTGGACCTATGCCTTACCACCCACTTCACTTGCAATAACAAAACCTGCAGACAAACCAACAGAACACCCATGGGATCTCCGATATCAGAGTTGATAACAGAGGCAGTAATGCAGAGACTCAAGCAAACAGCTCTGCCAATCATCCAACCCAAACTTTGGGTCCGCTATGTAGATGACACATCTGTCATCACTCAACAAAACAAATTAGAGGAAACCTTCAAGACCATCAATAATATCTTAACAGCATAAAATTCACTAAAGAGGAGAAAAACAACAACAAACTGCCATTCCTAGATGTCACAGTAGAGCAAACAGACATTGGGGAACTTCAAACCAGCATCGACAGGAAAAGAACACGTATGAACTAAATACTGAATACACCTACACCTACAAACAAAGCTGCATTAGATCATTGTTTCAAAGAGCCATCACACACTGCAGCACAGAGGAACTACGAAGAGCAGAGGAAAATCACTTATATAGTGTATTCAAAAAACACGGGTACCCAATGAACACAGTCCACCAATTTCTCAGCAACAAACCTAAACAAGCAGACAATACATGTCCAGAAACCCAAGTCATTCTCCCCTACATCAAAGGCATCTCGGAAATGACTGCCAGACTACACAGACCTCTTGGCATCATGGTAGCCCACAAACCCACCAACACACTAAAACAGCAACTAATGAACTTGAAAGACACCATACAGACGTCAAGCAAAACTAAAGTCATTTACAAAATACCTTGCAAGAACTGTAATTGGACAAACAGGCAGAAAGCTTACTACAGCATACATGGACATCAACTAGCCACAAAAATACATGACCGACTCTCACTAGTATCTTTACATACAGATGAAGAAGGTCACCACTTTGACTGGGACAACACATTCATCCTAGGATAAGCCAAAAAAGAGACAGGCACGACAATTCCTATAAGCACAGCATTCCAACTGAACTCTATCAATAAACACATCAACTTGGACCCCATTTACCACCCTTTGAAAAAAAGAACAGGAAATGATATCACCAAAGGAACTGGAATCACCAACCTAAGGAAACCTAAACACATAAATAGAAAGCGAGTCACTAACACCAGTGTTTCCCAGAGATTCACTGATGATGTTACCTAGTATGGTGATGAATCATCTGAAAACAAACTTTCCAGCTCAGCATGCAAACTTACATCCCGAATCTTGTACAGTTGTAACAATACTTCATTATTCTTACATATCCTAACAATGAAGTCCAAAACTCCATTTGTCATCTTATTTACTTACACACAAACTTCTTGTGTTTCATGCATAAAAACACCCAGATCTCTCCACACTGCATGTTTTGGAGTTTCTCTCTCTCTCTCTCTCTCTTTTTCTCTCTCTATTTAAATAATGGCCTGCCTTTGGATTCTTCCCACCAAAATACATGACCTCACACTTTCTACATAAAAGTCCATTTACTAAGTTTGTGTCCACTCACTCAACTTTTCTATCTCCCATTAGAGATTCTATATATTCTCATCAAAAACATAGTCAGCAAATTTGGATACACTATTCTCTGCCCCCTCTTCCAAGTCATTAATTGTGCTATTTCACTAGTTACTTATTTCTAACCTGAAAACGATCCATTAATACAGACACTCTGTCTTCTGAGTGTTAACCAATCCTCAATTCATGCTAAGGCATTACCCTAATACAGTGAGCCCTTTTTTCCCCAATAACCTTTCATGTGGCATATTATTGAATGCCTTCTGGCAATCCAAATACATCTGTTAGTTACTTCTTATCAATTCTGCTTGTATATCCTCAAAGAACTCGAGCAAGTATGTCAAACATGGTTTCCCTTTCACAACCCATTTTGATTCTACTTGTTTTTAATCAAGCTTTTCTAAATGTCCTGTTATTGCTTCTCGAATAATGGACTCTAGCTTTTGCCCAATGACAAATTTTAGGCCATCTGGCTGATAGTTTCCTCCCTTCTGGAATAGGGGCATCACATTACCAGCTTCCATTTTACTGGAAGCCTCTTGCAATACAATGATTTGTGGGATATTTTGACAGATGCCACCAATATCTCTGTACCCACTTCCTTTAAAACCCCTGGATGCAAACCATCAGATCCTGATGACTTGTCTGACTTTAATACCATTAGTTTGTCAATACTTTGTGCCATATGCTGAGTCTGTTACAATACCTTTTCTCTCATTAGCACCTCACTTACTTAATATCTTTGGGATGTTTATAGCATCCATAAAAAATACTGTTTTAAATTATCTGCCATTTCCCTATTTTCTGTTTTTATTTCCCCAGCTGCATCCTTCACACTTACTTTAGCTACTCTCTTTTTTATTTATCCATTAGTTATTGTTAATTGTTATTATATTTTTTGCCAATTTAATTTTATAATCAATTTTCTCCCTTCATGTTAGTGTTTTAGCCATCTGAGCTGGCCCCTAATAAAAATCCCAATATTCTGACCTACCGCTTGTTTTAAACCATTTTGTTTTTGATTGGATACTCTCCTTGACCACCTTTGTCAACCATGGGTGGTTTATGCTTCTCATTGAGTCCTTCATTTTGATTAGAATTAATTTTTTTATGAATGTTATGAAATATCTGCCTAAATGTCTGCCACTGCTCATCCATCGACATCTCCTTTAGTCCATTTTCACCACCTACTAAAGACAATTCTTTCTTCATACCTCTGTAATTGTGTTTAATTAAGCTGAAGACACTGGTTTGACAGCAGAGTTTTAAATTCTATCATACTATGATTGCTACACTCCCAGAGGATCCTTAACTATGAAATTTCTTATTAATCCTACCTCATTGCACATTAGTAACTCAGTTTGCTGGACAACTGCAATATGGAGTGATATCAACAGTGTGGGTTCAATACCTGCACCAGCTGAATTTACTATGAAGGACTTTCCTTTTCAACTTCTTCCCTTGCCTAAGGCCTGGTGACTCTAGGTTTAAAACACCACAAGTTGTTTCTCTTTAATGAAAGAACAGCTCTGTGGTCCAGTAAGATTATGGCTACTTTACCTTTACCTTACACCCAAAATATCATGTTCTTGTGTAGTTTTACAGTATATTCCTCACACACTCCACAAATTTCTCTTCCTTGTTACCATTGACCATCCGATTTTTCCAATCCAAATGCAAATTAAAATCATCCATACGAAGTAGGAGCAGAAGTAGACTAATCAATGCATCCTGTATGCTCTGCCATTTAATGAGACAATGGCTGAGTGATAATCCTCAACTACATTTTCCTGTCTTTTCCCCATTAGCCTCGATTGCTACCAATTGTTAAAACTGTGTCTACCTCAGCCCTGAATATGCTTTACAATCCCATCCAAGGTAAAGAATTCCACAGATTCAACACCCTCTGAGAAAAAAATGCATTTATATAGCATCGCTAATGTAGCAAAATATCTCGAAACACCTCAATGAATCTGAATGAAAAGTATGACAGTCAGCCACACTTGGATATGGCAATACGTAATTTGACACAGGTTTTAAAGAGAGAGGTGCAGAGGTGTTTAAGAGGACATTTCCATGTTACCTCAGTATACCTTATTAAGGCACTACAAAAGTGCCGAATCAGATATCAGAAGTGATTAGTTCACTAGTGATCACTACAGACAAATTAGTAGTGAACCACTTGGCCATTTAAGCCTGCTCATCATTCAGTAAGTTCAAGGTTGATCTGGTTACTCCACTTTCTAGCTTAACTCGAAAAATCTTTAACCCCCTTGTTTCCTTTGGGATATTACTGAGGAATTTGCTGAGCATTGCATCACTGAAAATTCTTCTTTGCTATCTAGCTAACAACAGTCTTGATGGTGGGGAAACCCAAGAGAGTGAACCTCAGAGAAAGAAAGGAAAATGTTTCACTCCAGGCAGAGAGTAGAAGCAATCTTTAAACCAATTTAATTATCCAAGCGGATTGTATTCCACAAGACAGTGTTTGTGTAGGGAAACAGAGTTCTTGAGATATCACTGTCCCACCGTTGAAAGCCTCAAACCAGCTAACAACAAAATTGCACAGCATAACAATTCACCCCTTCCTAGCCCAAATGCGCTCACTGAACTATTTCCAGGTTCGTACCTACTAGATTACAATAATTGGATATTTCCCATCCACTCCAAGTTCACATGCAGCCCAGAAGAGATGTTCTTCACAAACATTTTCCTGACTTTCTTCTTAGCTCTCCCATAAAGCCAAGCATTAACCATCAGAAACATTTATAGTAAGCATTTTATTTTCTAAGTCTAATGCTATAACCCAAATTCCATTACCGCCAGAAATGTATTCATAGCCTTTAGAAGGAGCTAATCAACTTCACGGTTTGTACAGTTAGAGCTTATGATACCCCCATGCTCATTGGCTTCTTCTTGGGTATTTCATGGGGAATAGACAACACAGAATAGGTGAAAGAGAAAGAAATAACATAAAAGTAATATAAATACAAGAGTATAAAGTATCACATTGCTTTACCCAGCCTGAGCTCAATCGTTACAAAGGATTCAGCAGTTGATTGTCAGGAAATTATTGATAAGAAAACAGTTCAAAAGTGCAGCCCTACAAACACAAACTACTTTGCAAACACAAAAGCTATAATGCTTTTCAAAACCTTACCTTCACCAGCTGCACTCTTCCTTTATTTGTTTTTGGATCGGTTATTATTTTGAAAGTCCCATTGGTATCACCCTCTACAACATGATACTCAATCTCAGAGCTGCCTGTGAATGGCTCATCATCATCTGTTGCCTGAATCTCTATCAGTACCGTGTCCAATGAAATATCTTCTCGTAAAGTGATGGGACCGTACTAGCAAAATCAGAACACAAAGCATTAGCAAGTAAAGGCACATTCATAAGAATAGTTTTGCCTTTAGTTAAGAATATGTCCCTCAATTGCTTGTTGTCAGTGTGTGGACCTCTAAGGTCCATTCATGGCAGTGACTTGTGGAATTGGAAGTCAATGCGAAACAAAAACAGAAGTTGCTGGGGAAATTCAGCTGGCCTGGGGAGAAGAAGCAGAGTCTCCATGTTGGAATCCAGTGACCCTTCTTCAGTGTGCACGGAAGCTCAGATTGGCTGCACAGCCACTTAGCATACAGAGGTCACTGCAGGATTTTATTTTAATTTAACCTATTTTTCAAATCAATTTTATTACACTACAGGAGCATGTGGGACTTGAACCCAGGCCTCCCAGTACAGTAGTAGGGGCACTAACACTGCATCAAAAGAAGGCCCTAAACAGGATTTATTATGGCTGATTGAGATAGATCTCAATTGAAAGGGCTATAAATAGACCAACTGAACATCAAAAGTTTTCAAGCATTTTAATAAGCTGTGTTTGTATTTCTATGATGCAAGAAACTCAGCTGAACCTTGAACTCCTGTGCTAACTAGTATTAAACACATTTATCTGAGGTTCCATCACTATTTCAATTGTTGTGGTTATGCTCCTTACACAAACCACAAGAGGACTCAAGAACACAGATGAACTTTGCATTTATCCAAACAATCTCTGTGTTAGATTGTCTAAACAGAATTCTGTACAATACTCTGTCCTGGCTGTGTTCCATGTCTCGGCCCAACGGCTGTCTCTCATTGCTCTCCCACATCTATCCATTATATCCAGAAAATCATCAATCTTTATGCACATGCACTGGTTACACTTCATTCTTGTACAAAAAAGAGAAATCTTCTAATCTTAGAATTTCATTTATCCTGTATACAAGGATCTTTTTACATTCTAGTTTGCTCTCAAGTTTGATAAAGGCCTTAGTTTGTACAAGGTTACTTTCCAGTCATTTCTGCTGACGTGGACACTTAAGATGTTCAAGGTTCATGCCTTCTAACATAAGCTTTACGACATGTAGCTTATAAGGTGCTACCTTTCTCCCATCGTAACATTTTTTTTGTAAAATTTTATTTAACTTGCACTACGCCTGCAAGGACGGAAACAAATAATGACTATAATGAGTAATTTTCAAACTTCAAAAGCAATCTCAATAAAAACGAGTCAACCAATGTCACCTAAAATTATATTTGTCAAACAATATATCTTGAAGTATCCCAAATTTCAAATATTACATATTTGTTTAATGTAGGGACAGCAAAAATATATAGTAAGAAATATTGAGAGTAAACCATTTCAAACAAATAGGTTTTAACATTGACTTGCTGATCTTAGCCAAAATCTGGATCCAAATATGAAGAACAACAGCTTGTGTGTTAATAATTGCATTGATGTATGTTACTTTGCACTATACTGGCTGTAGTGTTCGGACAAAAGTATGTCGATAAAAATAAAACATTAACATAAGTAAATTCTAATCCATAATCAGGCCTTGTCCTACATTCTGCTGCAATAAACTGCAATAATGCACCCTCTTTACATTCTTCAAATATTACTGGTCTGGTGAAATTTTCTTTACTTTTTACCTCTGATTTCTGAAAGATAGGAATCTTGTCATTGATATCAATAACAGAGATATTGACAATGCATTCAGTGGACAGTCCTAGGAAAGGAACAAGAAGCTTTAATCATTAAATAATACAAACTGTTATTAGAATGACTGTTAATAATCTGGAAATTACAACAAATTTTGTTTGGTATAATATGTGCCATGCAAATATTTGAGCATGTAAATTATAGACTGAGGAAGGGAATCCAAGGTAGGTCAAGAACGTAGATGGCAAAGGTAGTGAGGACCATGAGTGAAGAATTGAACTACTTCTGAATTTTGAATCTTGCAGAATGCAAGATCTTTTAAAATCTAACCCAAGGTCTTTGCAACCAGATGTGCCTGAGTTAACTCTTTCTGTGTGAGACCCTGTGGAGCTTCCTCCAAACTAAGGACCCCAAGATATGCACTCAGCATCACCCTAGAGGAAGTTTGTCAGAGGAAAAAACTAACAAATGTTCAAGGGGATTTTTGTGGTGGAATGTCCAGCTGAAAGCGGTTTGGTAACAAGGGTACCTCTCAGGTTGCTCTCAGCAGTCATGCCTCTGTCAAAGGTTCATGTTTTCAATCATGCACAATTTATTGTAGATTGAGCGACTCTCACCACCACGCCTCTCCAGTTGTACAGGCTGCATGTCAACAGATTCATTTGGAGGTGGTAATAATGCAGCTGAGGCAAGAAGAGATCCTTAAATGGTCACTAAGTGTTCATTGATTGACCACTTGTGGTGTAAAATTATGTCCCAATACATGTGTGAATCATAATGTAACACATGTATTGGGCCAAGCAGTGGAATGTGGTGAAACGGTTAAAAATTATGTCCCAATACATGTGTGAATCTAACCGGAATGGAGGTGTTGCTTAGTCCCGTGTGAATCTTATTACACACCTCCCCGTGTGAATCTTCTTATCTGTATGTAACCAGAATGGAATGTGTTTTTTAGCCTTGCTCTGCTGTTCACATGAATGTTTATATCTGGAAAAGAGTATATCAGCTGGAAAAGTCTCCAGTTCGGTGAGTCTGCTCCGGGGTTGCGTTTAACCGCCGAGCGTGGGTTGTTGGCAACCGCTCTACGAGAACTGACGGCTCCCAGTTCCGGTAACACGTAGAGTGAGTATAAACCAGACCCGTTGTAAGTACGAGACCTGGTTGTGGCGACGCTGTGGGGAATAAAACACTTATATTCTAGCAGACTCGCCTCTTGGTCGTTTGTTCTGTGTCAGACTACTCTCCTACGAACCTGACCTTGAGAATTTTTTAAAACACCACTTAAGGCTCTTAAATGGATGTAGGGTGGGTTGGCTGCCCATGGACCTTCCCAATTAGAAATTAATTGCACAGCGGTGAGAAGGATCAGCAATTAGTCCTGTTGACAATTCACCTCATTGTCAAGGCACCCACCTCCTTTCTTGCTTCCTGTAGTCTCAGAATATTCTGCCCTATGCTTGTGCAAAAATAAAATGGCCTCACTGCATAAAGTGAAGTTGTCTTATTTGTGGTTTAAAAAGGGAGGAAGGGATAGACAAAGTAATTACCTAGATGGCCTGGGCAATTTAAAAACAATAAAAGCAAAGCATTTACAAGAGTCATGAACTCTTCTAAGTGTGTGTCAATATATCATATTACTTCTGGCTTGTTGAGATTTATACAGATCTTCCCTTTTACCTGGTTGGTCGCTGACTAGGACTGTTAAAATATAATCTGGTGCAATGCGTTTCAGTAGATGTCCTTGGAAACGCTTGATCTCTCCTTTGAAATCATCAATACTGAACATTTCATCCTCTGGAATTTTTGGTTCTTGATCAATGATTTTAAAGCTCAAAAGAGTATTAACTGATCCATCTTCATCCATGTCATTTGCAAGCACAGTTCCGATGTAGCTTCCTGAGTTGGAAAAGTGTAGATGTGACATAAAGTAAAATATGTTTTAAAATTCATCAAAGACAAAAATAGAAAGTGTTTAAAGTACTCAGGGAGTAATTGGGAGTGAGAAGCAGAGTTAACTTTTCAGATTGGTAACTTACCTGCAGTTAACAGCAGTGACTTAAAGGTGTAAAGCATATTAAGCAAGAACAGGAAGCAGAAGAGAGGGGAGATATACATTAAAGCTTTGTGACAAACTGGATGGTAGGAGAGATTAACTTACAAATATTGATGGTGCAAGAATAATGGAGGTGGCTAACATGGCAATTAAACAAATACAAATATGATCTAATAAAGGTGTAAATTGGAATTATCAAAAAGAGAAGAAATATTGACTTATGATACGGGTATTTTTGCAGTTCAGCACCTATTCTTGGAGGGTGTTAGTAAATATTGATGGTTGGGCAATATTGAGGTGAATAACAGTGCACTAAGGGTTCAAGTTGACCATGTAAAGATGGGGTAATACTAGACACGAGGACTTAATACGAAGCATTTATGGAAGGTGAACTGGAGGATAAAATGGGCTTTGGCGTAAGAGTAATTGGTGAAGGAGAAGGAAAGGGAAGATCACATTTTCCTTTAACCTCTGTTCCAAATACAGAGTGGAGGATTCAATTGATCCTTTATTCACTGAAAACAATGCCACTTGCCTCCCACCCAGATGGAAAAAGAAAAGATTTTAATTGGCTATCTTTTATCTCATGAATATAAAATGTATCACCGTGATCTACACACATCTGAATTCCAACAGCATCACTTCATGGATCTGAGCAAAATATCTTGTCACAGGTCAGTTTACTTTTGGCAGAGGGGAGGTGAGTAATGGAGAATTTAGGAAATACTCTCATCCCACCAGTGCACCTTTTACTGTCGGTTTCCACAGAACAGACAGAACTCCCACCCACCTCCAGCCATCCACACCTAACCCTCTGAGACTATTCTCTTCAAGTGATCTTTCAGTTGAAGGTACAACTCCAGTTTCCTTCATGTGTTCCTGCCTTCAGGGTCAATAATTCTCTACCTCTAAATGTGTGAAGGAAACAGAAATGGAATAATGAGACCGATTGGATACCTGACAAATTTGTTATTTTAAAAAAATGACCTATTTAATCACCATCACTGGGCAGGGCTTAATGTAGGTGTCAAGGATGTTGCTGCCAGATGGGGAGCTGAGGGGCACACATGACTTACTTTTGAAAAAGCTTGCTGACGTAAATGCAGCATCAGGCCTGATTTGGGATCAAGAACTCTGGAGCTCTAAATCCATCTGTTCTTTGATGTTCAGTAGTGACAGCAAGGAAATGGTGGCTGCTGTCAGTACTGCAGCCACTAAGACCCAGGATTGCTGATGGGCCCAGAAGTAGATAAGTGATGGCAGGAGAGATGTTCCTGATGTGCGGAACATAAGAGGGAGAGTTGGCGGCAAGGACACAGAGCTGGTTCTTCCCTCCTTTCCAATGGTGGGTCTCAATCATGCACTGAGTATCTAACGAGGGACCTACCTCATCCCCTCCAGAAGACCCCAGCTATCTCCAACAGCATATCATTTTGAGCTTTCCATAGGACAGTCTTCCCATTCTCTACTGGGGCAGAAGCAGGCAATTGGGTCTCCACCTGCCACAGCCCACTGAATTAAATGCCCTAAACACCAAACCTTCTGGGGAAAGGGCATTTAATTTAGCCCATGATGACTGCTGGGCACAGGGGGCATAATAAAGTGCTTATAATATTGGATTAGTAACCCAGAACCCAAGGCTAAAGTTCTGAAGAACTGGATTTGAAACCCACCATGGCATATGGTGAAATCAGAGTTTGATAAAAAGCTAGTCTAATGGCACTCCTATAAATACTTTTGTTTGTTGTAGAAACTTGTTTGTGTAATCAATGTCTCTTTAGGGAAAAGAAATCTGTTGTCCTTAGCTGCTTTAGTCTGTAATTCCAGAACTGAAAATGTGTTGCTGGAAAAGTGCAGCAGGTCAGGCAGCAACCAAGGAACAGGAGAATCGGCGTTTCGGGCATAAGCCCTTCTTCAGGAATGAGGAAAGTGTGTCCAGCAGGGAGGAGGGACTTGGGGGAGGGGCATTGGAATTGCGATAGGTGGAGGGAGGTCAAGGTGAGGGTGATAGGCCGGAGTGGGGTGGGGCGGAGAGGTCAGGAAGAAGATTGCAGGTTAGGAAGGCGGTGCTGAGTTCGAGTCAAACCCAACTTTGTCTAATTTGCATACTTGAGCTGAAAATGTGTTGCTGGAAAAGCGCAGCAGGTCAGGCAGCATCCAGGGAACAGGAGAATCGACGTTTCGGGCATAAGCC
>NC_057713.1:41367334-41409634 GCF_004010195.1 Chiloscyllium plagiosum | reverse complement strand
GAGGGATTTGACTGAGACAAGGTGGGGGGAGGGGAAATGAGGAAACTGAAGAAGTCTGAGTTCATCCCTTGTGGTTGGAGGGTTCCTAGGCGGAAGATGAGGCGCTCTTCCTCCAACCGTCGTGTTGCCATGGTCTGGCGATGGAGGAGTCCAAGGACCTGCATGTCCTTGGTGGAGTGGGAGGGGGAGTTAAAGTGTTGGGCTACGGGGTGGTTGGGTTGGTGGTCCGGGTGCGCCAGAGGTGTTCTCTGTAATTCCAGAACCACAGCAATGTAGTTGATTCTTAACTGCCTTCTGAAGTGGCCTCACAAGATACTCAGTTCAAGGCGAATTAGGAACATGTGTCAAATACTGGCCTTGCCATACATTTCCACATCCTATGCAAGAATGTTAAAAGTTCAATCTCTTTATATTGCTTTTTCACTCTGTGGGCCAGTCTAAGCTTCTATTTTATTACCATCATGTGAATTTTTGTGCCTAACTGTGAGATAGTTGCACAAATGTGTATTTAATTTACAAAATAATGCCTTTTAAAAAATCTTAAACCTTGAAAAACATTTTTTTTTAAATAGACCCATGAAGGAAGTAAACTATAAATATTACAAATTTTGAACATTAGCAATTTGTACACCTCAACTACGGTGCTTGGCACATTGATTACAAAACTACTAGTGCTCCAGCACCTCATGAGCTGAAAGACTCTGAAGCAGCAACTAAGTTTGTCGCGAGTCAATGTTCACACCTGGGAAATAGTCATTTATAAAAAGACCTTAACTCATTTAACTTCAGTGAGGCAGCACAACTTTAAAAAATAAATCCAGCATCATACATATGAACATTTAACAGGGAAACCCATTGGTGGGAAAAAAAACTAGAAAAAGGATTACACTACCTGAAATGTTTTATTCTTTTTATCAGTTATTCATTTTAGTGGGTTTGACTATATATGGTTAATTCTAACCCAGGTGCTTTTACACAAAGAACATGATATCTTACATTTTATGATGTGACTGTGCTCACCTATAGGTTCATTTTCTTGGACTTCAAGAAACTTTACTTCTGGGTTACAAATGGGGTAATTATCATTGATATCTTCCACGATGATCGTAATTTCCAATGGCTCTTCCAGTGGCTGTCTGTTTTCGTCCAGTGCGTAAACTAAAAGTATATACTAAACACATGCCAAAAGAAACTAGACAATGAGGAGTATTAACCAGTAGGTAGAAAATTGCACAACTCCTACACCACCAAAATGTAGTCTTATGCAGATCACATTATCTTTTCCTATAGATTTAATAATATTACTACATCACTTACAAAAGTCATGGTTAAGCTGTGAAATACGCAAGAATAGTAATTCTATAAAAAGGAAGACAAAGCATTTTCTGTTCAAGAACTGTAACTTCTCTGTAACTTGCCAATTGCAAATCAGTTCCCATGTGGTTGGCGAGTGCCAGCTGAAACGCTGATCGCAAAACTGACCAGAGTGCAGCCCACCTCAAAAAAAGTGACCACTCTGGGACTTGCCACAGTAAATAAACTTTAGTTCAGGTAGTAATAACAGGAACAGTTTCCACAATGAATACCCTCACAGGATTTCTGAAGACTTCAATTTAAATTTATGGTTTATTGTAATGTGTACTCAAGTACGGGTTCCAAGAACACATTGAAAAGTGTACAGTGTCACCACACACAAAATTCCTACATGCAAAATCTTAGTTACAGAATTGGAAAAATTGAGAAATAAGTTAAAATGTTCAGCATTACAGTCTTTAGATTAGATTTCCTACAGAGTGGAAACAGGCACTTCAGTCCAAAAAGTCCACACCGACCACCCAGACCCATTTCCCTCTGACTGATGCACCTAACACTATGGGCAATTTAGCATGGCCAATTCACCTAACCTACACATCGTTGAACTGTGGGAGGAAACCCATGCAGACATGGGGAGAATGTGCAAACTCTGCACAGTCACCAAAGATTGGAATCGAACCTGGGTCCCTGGCACTGTGAGGCAGCAGTGGTAAACACTGAGTCATCGTGCCAACTCAAAATGTAATGTCTTCCTAGTATGGTCTTCTCTTTTCCTGATTCCACATTAAATTTTACAACTTAATTTGAACAAAACTCCCTCAGATTGCTGAAAATGAATAAAAAAATAGAAGTGGCATGGTCGAGGGCAACATCACATTTGCAGCAAATAAATGCCCAACCCAAAACAACTTGAATTTTTCCAAAGTTTTTATGTTTTGTGTATAATAGGTCAATTAAATTCTACATTTAGAAATCAATTGAATCAAAATCAGACAGGTTCTACAGCGACCAGGCAATCCTCTCTGCCAGATTATCATGAATGTTGTAAAGCTATATCTCGAAATACAAAAATATCAATTAGTTCCGCTCCTCAACCACTTTAAGAACTTAGTACCAACATTTGAAGAAAATATGTTTTGTAACTTGTAGGCATGGCAACATACCTCACTAATCTGTTCTCTGTCTAATGGTTCTGTCACACTAATGTTGCCATTCGCATCGACTGCAAATGGAAACTTGGGATAAGCAAGCTCGACCTTTGGCTTGACTTCATATATTGCACCAGGTTCATTCCATTGCACCTGAATTAGAGAAACAATGCAGAGTTATAATAATTAAGGAATTATTGTCCATATTTTCTTCCTTAGAAATTAAGTTAATAAACCTTCATTTTTGTCAACGTTTTAACTTCTACTATTTAAGATGGATTATCAGCACATATTTTCATAAAATGTGAATAATTTTGCAAGAACACTATATCTCACATATATAAAATGCCAAAAAGCTGATGATTTCATTGTGACATATATAATAGTGGCACAAAATCAGTGAGTCACAGTCTACCCATTGGCAGCCTATGGGTAAACTGTGACTCACTGTTTTTGTGGCACTGTTATACATGTGATCAATCTTCTTTGTAATAGTGTTACTGGAAATGAACAATAGTCCATTGAATAAATGAATAAAAACCCCACACCTCCCACATTTAAAAAAATGTAAAACCAGACTGTGGGTAGACAGTTCTTGAATGAGTCGGCAAAAGTGAGGACTGCAGATGCTGGAAACCAGAGTTTAGATCAGACTAGCGCTGGAAATGCACAGCAGGTCAGGCAGCATCCAAGGTGCAGGAAAATCGACATTTTGGGCAAAAGCTCTTCATCAGGAATAGAGGCAGAAGCCTCCAGGGTGGAGAGATATCTGCATTTGTTTCTCCTCAGCTAGGATTTTAAATTCCAGGAAAATAGCTGAGTATGTTGGATATGCTGCCTACCTGGGAGTTTCAATTGGAGGCCTGACTGTTATTATTTGTTGAGACTGACAAATGTTGTCAACTGGCCTCCCAAGTAGGCAGTCTATCTTTTCACTGCTTCTTCTTCCTGAGAAATAAAAGTTTCCCTGCAGTAACAGCTACAAGCAGGAGGTTGATTTATGTAGTCAACCCAGCTGTTGTTTTCCATTGCAATATTGTTGGCAAGAACCTTTCTACTTCCTTCCTGAATTTTCCAAATATGTTCGTCTATGTGATTTTGAAGTATTTTTGTCCACATTCAATTTTAACATAGATCTTCAATTTCTGACATTTTTTTCAAGTAGTTTTGTGAAAACTAACAGTTTAATATTTCAACAATTTATAAGTTTTCAATCAACAGTTTTTATCAGTGTTTTTTAAATGATCCATCCTACTTTGTAGCCTTTCTTAAAACCTGATATGCTTGAACACTAATATACTTAAATTTTAAACTATATTTTTCTCACAATTCATCTTTGCTGCCCTTCTCAGTTTCTTGGCACCGCGAGTCTATTTTTATAGCGATTTATATTTTGTCTTCCTCCCTAATGCCTTTCAGTAAGTGTCATGGATCTAATTTGTTTGACCAATCTCTTTGACAAATTTCAAATATACAGTAAGTTTCCCCTTAAAATAACCTCTTCATCTACCCTTCAAATACTTTCATTTCAGTATCTGTTCCAATATTACTATTCCTATATCTTCCCCCAGAATTAGTATTTTACACACATCTATGTTCCCACCTCTCAACAATGCATTCACCTCACTTTAATTAATTCTTGGTCTGTTGAATATTATTATTGCCAACATTTTCTCTTGCCATTCAAAAAAGACCCCAAACCACTTCAAGCATTAACTCCAATGTACTCAGTCCTCCCTTACAAATAATTCCACCTCACTTCCTGTTTTCTCTTCACAGTGCTTTCTGAAACACAAATCACTTGCTATCAATGAAGTTCCAGTTATCCTACAATATCCAGTTGTTGCTTATATTCTAACATTTCTCAACATCAATAACGTATTTGACCCATATAGAATATCAAACATACTAAAATGTGGTTAGGTACTTCACTAGAGCATAAAAAATTGATTCTGAGCCACAAGGAGAGATATTAAGGCTGATGATCAAAAATTTGGTCAAAGAATAGATTTTAAGTAGCATTTTAAAGAAGAAAAGAGAAGTGAAAGGTTTAAGCAGGGAATTCTAAACCTCAGACTTGGTAGTTAAAGACACACCCAGAAACATTCATAATAAGAGACCAAAATTGCAAGACTGCAAATATCTTACATGTTGTGGAACTGGATGAGATTAGAAGCAGGGAGGGGTGAAGCAATGCAGGATTTAGAAAAGAAGGATGAGAATTATACAATTAACTCATTGCTTAACTGGAAGCCAATGTAAGTCAATAAACACTGGTGTTATGGATAAATAGGACTAGTTGTGACTCAAAGTTTACGCAAAATTTACACTCCTTGCATTCACATAAGCACAATTACCCTATTCTTAATATTCTTTCTTTCTCTTTCCTAATTATTCTTGATCTATAGGCTGCCATTGCTTTCCATTACCACTGCCATATTAATTTAACTCTACCCTCATTTCCTTATTTATCCTTTTACCAGAAGATATTACAGAATTATAGAATTATAGAATCATACAGCACAGAAACAGACCCTTCAGTCCAACTCATCCAAGCCAACCAAATTTCCAAAACTTGACAAGTCCCATTTGTCTGCATTTGGCCAATATCCCTCTAAATCTTTTATATTCATGTATCTGTCCAAGTGTCTTTTCGATGTTGTAACTGCACCTGCATCTACCAGTTTATCTTGCAGTTCATTCTACACACGAACCACCCTCTGTGTGAAAAAGTTGCCTCTCCTGTCCTTCTTAAATATTTCTCCTCTCATCTTAATATTATGCCCTCTTATTTTGAACTGCCCAATCCTAGGGAAAAGACTTCTGCTATTGCTTTCTGCCCATTGAGCCTGCTCAACCATTCAGTTATGGCTGATATGTTGCTCAACCTCATGCTCCTGCATATAATATCACTGCGCTAGAAATTCATAAGTCCAGACTAATGTTTTAGGGATGTTTGTTCGAAACCCACCTTTTCAGATGGTGAAACCTGAATTCATTAAACAATCCAGGATATAGATCTGGCTTAATGACAATCATGTAACTGCTGCTATAAAAGCTGCTCTAGTCCTCCAGTAAGGACATTTTGCCTGTGTGTGACTTTGGGCCCACAGTAATGTGGTTGACTCCACCTGTCCTCTGAACAACTAAGAATGAGCAACAAATTCTGGCCCACCAGTGATGCTGACAACTCATGAAAGAATGTTTGAAAAAGCCCTGAAGTCACATCTAATCGAGTTAATCCATCTAAGTCGAACCCATATGATGAAATAACCCTGAGATTCCTCCTTTAAGAACTTGTGCTGTAGTTTTGACATTAACTCTCATACTACCTCGGCAAAACCTCCTCCTTTTCTTATGTCCATCCTTTTCCCAAATTTCAGAAATTTCAGAGCTCAGGTCCATGGCATCTGAAGATTCAACAACTTAATGAATGTTTGTTGATGGCTCTTCACTGTTTAATTATTTTCCTAAGAATGGTCATTTATATTTTCTGTTCATTGCTCTTGCCCTAACCCTGAACTTACATCTTTCTCAAGGGGTTCCCTATCTGCCCTCATGCTGTCTCTGAACTCATCTAGTCCACAAATCCCATCTTTTGCTTTCTTGACCATTTTTCCACGAAACTGCTGGCCATTCAATTTCTCTCCTTCACACAAATCTTATGGATGGAAGGAAGCCATTTGTGCCTTCACTGACTCACTAAAAGAGCATTATTACCTCATGCCAATCTTCTACTTTTTCCCCATGCTCTTTTATACTGTTTTTATCCAAATAGTTATCCAATACCATCTTCAATTGAACCTGCCTCCACCATAATTTCAGGTAATGCTCTCCAGATCCCAAATGTTCACTGAATGGAAATGTTGCTTTGTTTGCAAATCACTTTCAAGTCATTGTGGTCTATCACTCAGACAATTTTTGAATCCATATTGCTACTGACATTTTTAATCATGACCTATAACCTTCCCACATGTTGGTGGTGTGACATTATATTGAAACACCCTCTGAAAATCTGTGTGCCCATCAACATCAATACCATTTCCTATATTGAGTCCATCTGATACCTCTTTAAAGAACTACAGAAAGCTAGTTAAACATAAGTTCCTCTTAATAAATCCTGGTTGGCTTTTCTTAAACAACCCATCATTTCTACATGACTACTAATTCTGTCTTGGATCATTGTTTGCAGAAACCTCCCCAACAACAAAGTTAAACTGACTATTCCTTCTTGGTATCAGTGTCACTGATACTGTTACATAGTGAATGGTTTCCTCTCTCCAGAGACTTTCACCCACTCTTTAAATTGTGCACCATTAACCTCCCCACAAAAAGAAATGTCCTTCATTTAGACTCTGAAGGCCAAACTCTCTCAAGTTTAGACAAATGAGAGGAAATCTAATTGAAATATATAAGCTGCTAATACAGATTGACAAAGTAGATATAGAAAGATGTTTCCTCTTATGGAACAATCTGGAACGATAGACTATGGTTTTAAGATAAAGGTAGCAGATTTAAAACAGATGAGGAAATATTTCTTCTCTCAAAGGGTTGTGTATCCGTAGAATTCATTACCCCGAGTGTGGTGGATGCTGGGAATAAATTTGAGGAGATAGACAGATTTTTAATTATTAATAGGTTGAAAGGTTATGAAGACTGGGCAAGAATGTGAAGTTGAGGCCAAGAAAGATCAACCACGAAAATGTTTAATGGTGGAGGAGACTCAAAGGGCTGATTTGCCTACTTCTGCTCTTGGTTCTTATGCTTTTCTGCCCTGCAAATCTCCATTCATCACTCATTTCTCTTTCCTGTCCAAAATCTTTGAACATACTATTATCATAAAGATGTGACCATCTTTTTCACAGCTCTACAATACTTTCCAATTAGGATTCTGACACTGCTATCGAACTGAAACAGCCCTAAGCTCAGTCACCAATTGCTTGCTCTATAATTCACTGTGCAGCACTATTCCTGATTCATCTAAACTGGCAACAGGTCAGCTCCTTGAAATTTTAACTCACATTTATCACTCCACAGATGCTGTCAAATCTTTTGAGGTCTTCCAGAACTTTTTATTTTTATTTCAGATTTCCAGCATTTACAGTATTTTGATTTTGTTGAAGTGAATGCAGACAGACTGCAGTTCTTGAACCTCCCAGACAGTAAACAAATCAAATGAAGTTTGCTAATTTTTAATTAGTAGCTATATTATGCCATGTCTACTTGGTTCACTAGTTTGCTTATACCTCTGTGTGGAAGTATGTAAGCACTTTATTTCAACATGTTGATTAGGTCGGACATGTTCATTCTCTGTCTATGGTTGTCTTACAACACATTTTCACCTCCTCAGTCATTTTACTGAAGGATTGTTGTTTACTTAGCAGTTTCTTTGCCTAATTTTTAAAAAATAATTCTTCCTTGGAAAATGAAGTATTGAAATGTTACTCTTGAACTTGCTTTGGCTCATCATTTGGCATCAAAGTTAAATCTACTTTATCAATATGCTCAGTGCTATCTTGTTGTCTGAAAAACCTTTATAAAAAATTCAACAATTAGCTCAAGTGGGATATATTGCTCATCCTTGTTCTCAGTATGTGCGACTTCAGGCAATTGGTTGATATTTGTCTTCTGAATTTTCTCCAGTGATGATAGGAAAGGAAAACATTTCCACCAGTCCTGCAAAGTCTATGTGTTCTTTGCATTTGATAATATGAAACAATTCTCTTCTGTCACCGTACATAATTCCAATAGATTCATTCTTCTTTGTAGGTTCTGCTAGGAAGCCCAAAAATATCTTCTGTTGGTTGCACCTTAACCAGTTAGATGTCACTGGTTTGTGTTTAAAGCTGCTGTTCTGTAGGAATTAGTTGAATTCTGACTACTATAGTTAGGACATTCATGCAAGTTCATGCATGAGAGGGATTGATGATAAGCTACATTTTCAACTTTCCTCCCCAATTTTCACTGCAGTGTTGCTCGTGCCAGACTCTTGCTCTGAAGAGCTACTCCATCTGTGCCATGCAATATCATCTCTGTAGGCTGTAACTTCTTCAGTCATGGCATTTCATCCAAAAGAACTCTCATCTACATCAAATTGCAAATTAATGGAAAGGCCATTGACATAGATAAATTCTGTCAAACCCGAATGGGATACATCATCAATTTCCCTCGAGAGTCTATCAGGTATCTTTTCCAGTGGTCATTGTGCAATTGGTTTGAGTTCTATGCACATGTAACCTCTATTATGTTTGCTACTCTGATATTATCCTTGTTTTGCACATCATGCAGAAGTGATCTATTATTTTATACATATAGTAACATTTTGGTTGTACAGAGCACTGCTTGTTCTTGTGAGGCTTTTATGTTCCACAGCGCTGACATTGACTCTTTATATCTGCGGATTGGCTTACTCTCTGAAATGGTTTGTCATTTGTGTCTGTAACATGTTATTAAGTGGATGAGTCTGAGGTCTGCTCCCGTAAGACTCCTTCCCAGGATTTGTCTGTGAGTCTTTCTAGTTTCTGTTTCTAATACGATTTGAATAGTCTCCTTCAAAGTCTGATCTTGCTTGGACTGTAATAAATCTGACAAGATTCATCAATAATTGCAAAAATTGCTCTGGCTCTTATGAATGCTGGCTTCATATTTCCACAGTCGCAATTCTCCACTAATCAGCAGAGGTCATTAGTGAATTTATTTCTAGACTCCCTTGATGCTGAACACTTCTGTTAAATGTTGTTTTTTTTAAATAGAAGTTATTTAATTTCAGATTGAAGTGCGACCAAAAGCTGTCAGAACTTTTTCAAAAGTATCTGTGTTATCTTTTATATTTTGGTGAGTTACAAGGTCATCTGCAGAAGAACCTACTGAATGCAATTGTTTATAGACAATAGACAATAGGTGCAGGAGTAGGCCATTCTGCCCTTCAAGCCAGCACCACCATTCATTATAATCATGGCTGATCATCCTCAATCAGTATCCTGTTCCTGCCTTATCCCCATAACCCTTGATTCCACTATCCTTAAGAGCTCTATCCAACTCTTTCTTGAAAGTATCCAGAGACTTGGCCTCCACAGCCTTCTGGGGCCGTTTACATCCTGTTGATATTTAATATTTAATTTTAAAGCAATACATTAGCCTAAAATCAATATGTCCAATTGTCACTCAATTTGTCTTATCTCTGACAATAAAACTTGATGGCAAGAAGATATTTTCTACCTTTTTTTTCTTACCTTTTAAGATCTGTTGGATAGGAGTTAGCAACACTGAATCTCCGTACTACTTACTCGGGACATGTTTGTTCTTATAAAAAACCAAAATGTTGTTTCCTAACATCTGAAGTGGGCGGCACGGTGGCACAGTGGTTAGCACTGCTGCCTCACAGCGCCAGAGACCCGGGTTCAATTCCCACCTCAGGCGACTGACTGTGTGGCGTTTGCACATTCTCCCCGTGTCTGCGTGGGTTTCCTCCGGGTGCTCCGGTTTCCTCCCACAAGTCCAAAAATCTGCAAGTTAGGTGAATTGGCCATGCTAAATTGCCCGTAGTGTTAGATGAAAGGGTAAATGTAGGGGAATGGGTCTGGGTGGGTTGCGCTTCGGCAGGTCGGTGGGTTGGTGTGGACTTGTTGGGCCAAAGGGCCTGTTTCCACACAGTAAGTAATCTAATCTGAAAGTTTTCTTGCTTTCTGTGGCTAAGATGGAAGTTTCCTACTTCTTAATGAGCAAAACTCAGAACTCAAGAAAATGTATTGATTTGATAATTTCTTCTGGTCTCAACGTAAATGTTGAATACTACCGTTTCAAAAGCTCTCAAATTATTCGAACAATATTTGTTCCCTAGATTGTGAATATTACAATATTTCCACTCTTCTTGCTAAAAGTGTAGATTTTACAGATGAGACGGGTATAAATCCTGTCACAGTTGATGTTGGCAGCCAAAGAGAAATCCCTTCCTGATAAAGGGCTTTTGCCCAAAACATTGATTTCCCTGCTCCTTGGATGCTGCCTGATATGCTGTACTTTTCCAGCACCACTCTAATCTTGACTCTAATCTCTAGCATCTGTAGTACTCACTTTCGCCTAGCCAAAGAGAAATGTTGAGTAATGAGAAACGTTGGACTGTTCCGAAAGTAGAACCAGTTTTAGGAAGATGTAAAGATTGTTCTTCAGGAACAAGCAAAATTGTGATATATTGTCTCAGCACAAATACAGGGAAGGGCTGAAATAGTGCAGTGCTCACAAAGAGAAATTATTGACTTAAATTTATTATAGGTTATGGTACAGCTATTTTAGTTACATGTACTACCTTTAATAGAAGATGCCTTTAAGCACATCATAGCTATGCTGTTAACATGAACATGGTGTGGTTTTAGAATTTTGAAATAGCAAGATACATAGTGCCATTTGAAGGTGCCACATAAAATACCAGTAGATGGGGTTGTAAGAAGAAGCAGAAAACCTCAGTATTGTAGGAACATGTCTCATTTTTACTGTTTCAGATATATATGAGAGAAATGACAAATAAAAGCTACTCTATTTTACTCCACCCTACTTGAAAACATGGAATGATTGTTTAATAAAAGAGCCATTTTGTTTGTTCATGCAATATTGAATCTTGATCTGTCTCTAGCAGTACCAAAAACCTGCACCAGCCAAGAATGAATTAATAGAACCACTGCAACTAAAAACACTCACACACTCTGCTTTTTGTTTTTCTTTTGTTTTGCCATGTTACAAACAAATGCATTGAAAGGAAAAAGCATAAAAACCATTTACGATTCCTAATCAGAATTGCAAATTTGTTATATTTAGACATGTTCTCAGGATGCTCTATCACTAGCAAGTTCACATTTTTTGCTTAGTCCATCTGAGAATGTACTTTGGTGCTGCCTTTAAAGCCTTCAGTTGTTGATGTTGTGGTGCTCTCACCATGGGGTTGCATAAGAGACTCAAGGATTCTGACCTGGCAACAATGAAATCCTTTCATATTTCAGGGAATGTACTAATACTCATAAATATCTAACTTATTCCAGAAGGTAACAACTAAAAAGGTATTTATTGATTTGCATATGAGATAAACATGCACTGCTGACTATTTTAATTCTAACTACTTAAATACTTAACCTAACTCTTATGATAATATTAATTACTGCAGAATTCGTATGTTGAAAGTCTCAGCCTCCAGGCAATTGCTTTCCCAAGTCTTACCAAATTCTGAAGTATCTATTCTAATGTCCTTCTTATTTTATACCTACCTGTCACTCTAGTTACATGAGAATAGATATGTTTTTCAGTAATACTTTGTCCCTTATTCATTGAATGAATTTTGGTCTTAATAAGAAAGTTTCCCACACATTTTGTCAAGGTTTCTTTTGACAAAGTCATCAATCAAGTCATACAGTTGCGTGAGTTTTCACTTGTCTAATGCCTCCCTAGGAGAATACTTGTTAGGGCAAAGAAAATTTGTAGCTGCATGCTATCAGCTGAAATCTCTGAAAGTCTGTTTTTTCAATGGAAGTGAAACTTATTTTTAAAGACTTTCAACAGAAAGTCACTGTAAAGCTAAAATTAACATAGCAAATTTAACTACCATATTTATACCCATTTGTTTTACATGACTTATAACTGAGAGTATTAACAATATCATGACACAAAGAATGACTAACAAAGCCCTGATGCCAAATAACTTGGTAAGTAACTTATACATTTATAGATAAAGCATCCATTTCATAAAAGGTGAGACTATTTTCGCACCTGACAAATATTATAGAGAACAGAATTCAGTGCACATACGAAGGAATTTCTCCACTTTCTACTTGTACCAAACATCTAAGAACAGCTTAAAACGTACATTTTCACAATAAAAAGGGTGAATACAATATGACACAATTGATATTTTACTTTTGTTTGGATAGTTGCAATAGTTCAGTTTAAGGGCTTTATCCTATTTCGGGTTTCTTTGGCAGGTTTATGTAGGACTAGAGTATGTGACATATCTGTGGCTATCAATGTCTCCAAAGGAACGACAGAGCTGAAGTATGATCAATTTGAATGGCAGGACTATAGAACTTAGATGAGGGACAATAAAATAACATTAAATTAGTTTAGTATAAAATAATATTTTTTCTAATACCATTTGGCTGTAAAAGGCTGTAAATAGAAGTAACCAAGGCAAGTCAGAGACAACTATCATTAAAATAGTACTACATGGACACTGTGCACTTAGAAAGATATCCTCAGTTTGTGGAGTGGACTAGGCTGCATCTTCAGCCTTTTTTGCTTGTTCTGTTAGCATCCACTCACTCTGAACTTATCTGAATTCGCACAGCATAAAGACAAATGCCTTGTCTTTCTATACTTTGCCGCCTCAACCAGAGATATCAGACTCATACAACTTCTGCCCTGACTTGCTGCTTAGTGTAGACACAAAGCCAGGAAGCCTGTTATAGTTATCAGCAGGCTGATAACATCATAGTTATCATCAGTTATAGTCAGATCAAGAGGAATAGCCTTCACAGAGTAAGTCAACAGCAGGCTCCAAAACTGGTCCAGGGACTTGCAGATGGTCAGTCAGCCACATGGAACAATCAGAGTTAGGATTCTGTCTACACAAGGGGAGGAGCCAAATGATGAGCAGAATACTTGCTGTTTTGATGCTTCCTTCCTATTGGGAATTGCTTTCCTCCTGGAATGTGAAAGACACAGCTATCACCTGAGATGAAAGTGGGTGGCATAGCTATTACTCTTGGTGTTGGTGGGGAGATGTGGATTGTAATGGGTGAGAGCAGGAGGCGAAGATGTTGCAGGCATTAGTGAGAATGGTAGAGCATGACCCTTGGTGGCTATATAGAGTGAGTTTTCAGAGAGACGATGGTGGCATTTACACATGTGGTGTGGAGGAGGACATTGACTTTCTTCTTACAGTTCTGGACATTCCTCCAAAGGCTGCTTTTTTACCAACGTGGCAACTTCAGACTGGGCTATTGTGGGCTCCATCTTTCGTCCTAGGGGAAGAGGAAGTCCCATTCACCTCAAATCCCTCCAGCAGGACGCCCAAGACACTGACAGCAAATCGAGGCACTGATTTCCCCATGTCTGCCATGTCTAGCGCAAATGTCAGGAACTGAACAGGACATCTCCAAGATGACTGGTTGCACAGTGATCTTTCAAAGGTGGTGCAGGCACAAGTATTTCACTGGCTGTCTGCTGTGTGGTGAGCTGTTCTAGGACCAATGCTTCGTAAGATGCAGCAGAAATTGAATGTGAAGGATACCGTAGTGATCAGGATGGATAAATAATGAGACACTTTTGGTAAGATACAGTGAGAGAATTCACTTGATCTTGCAGTGACAAACCCCAAAAGCTTCATGGCAAGGCAGGTTTTGCCAAATCAAAAACATAAGGTTCAGGTCAGAAATTTCAGCAGTTAATATTATAAAAAATGTTAATGCAATTCCAGGAGTCCATTTTAATCCAAGCAGTTCAGCAGGAAACTAACAGAATCAAACCAACTGTTACTTAACATCTGACTTTAGTTTCCAATGAAGTTAAAACAACTCAAATTTATTACAAGAGTTATATAATAAATAAGCCAAGAGGTAAAACTATATAGAACCTTAGTAAGACCTCAGTGTTTTATTCAACTTGTGCACAGTGTTGAACCCCCAGTATAATGGATATTGAGACTTTAGAGAAGGCACAGGGAGGAATTATAGTGAGGACTGCAGATGCTGGAGATCAGAGTCAGAGAGTGTAGTGCTGAAAAAGCACAGCAGGTCAGGCAGCATCCGAGGAGCAGGAGAATCGACATTTTGGGCATAAGCCCTTCATCAGGAAATGAGAAAATCTAGAGAAGGTACAGTGCGGATTAATTATGAAGCTATCTGCCTTATAGAATGTGAATAAACAGAGAATGCAGAAAATTAAAAGCAGAGTACTATGAATGATGGAGGTTTGAAATAAAAACAAGTGCTGAAGAAGCTCAGTCATTCTGTGGATCATAGAAAATCCTTTACAAAGAGACTTGAGATGGTGGAGTTCACCTTAAAGGATAGCAGTTTGTTCAAATAATGTGCCAACATTCAAAATTAGATTGGATAGGTGGATGAAGACAAAGGGAGGAAAGTGGAATGGGAACTGAATAATTAACTGTAATTTGGGATCATTTGCTGTTGTGGAAAATAAAGACTAGCAGAGACTGTTTGGTTCAAATGGATTGTTTCTGTATATTTCGAAGAGTTTCTCCACAGAAAAAACTCTGCAGGTATGCCGGTTTCTTGGAGAATCACAGCAACGAAAATCAATGGCACAGACATTCTGCTTTGTTCTCCAATTATCCATTTCAAGTTTGGCAGACACCCCAGGAAAATTATGTAAATTGTTGGAACTTTGTTTAGAGACCAGGAGAATGTCTGGGGAGTTCTCTGCCAGTGACCAAAACCGCAGTCCAGTTTTTTTGGATGTGGGATGTATTGCAACATAGCTTGTTTATTTCAAATTTTTGTTCACTTTTAGGTTTCAAGAAATTCTGCATATGAAGTTTCTGTAATTATAAGGTGATATTTGTGGTGAAAAGGCAATAGGACATCTGACATCTCTCTGAACAATGGGACAAATTTATTTAACAGTGAAATTAAAGGACGGAGGAATGACCAAAGAAAAGGCTGGAAAGAAGAATCTCATCAAAGTGAATTCAACTTTACTTCATGCACAAAAATAATGAGGAAGAAAAGTGAATAAAGATAGAAAGAAAACAATTTGTTGCGAAAGCAAGGTAAGGAATTTAAAGGAATTCACTTCAAAAGTATACAAAAACCTGAAATGTAACGTTTTCAAATCAACAACAAATATTCAATATTAATGAATAAGATTTCTTTAATTGCTCACTTTTTGAACAAGGATATTGATTGGAAATCATCAAAATGATCATTTTTTTACTGTACTTCTGTTGTTAATTGCTAGATGGCTCTCTGGGGTAAAGTCAATGAACAATTAATGTCTAAATGCAGCAAATCCATGAAAAGTAAAAGGAGGTTACATCCATGAAGCAGAATTTGCAGAACAAATTCTGCAATGTATACAATGCATAGTTCACAGAACATCTCTTTCTGACCTCAGGTTGATGACCAATTTGTTTACTGATAAAAGCTTACATTCAGATACCATTATCGTTTTAGCAAAATCTGAAGCAATATTATTTTGATAACTTATTTCAGATTTAATATTAATTGCACTCCAAAGTCCTTCAGGAAATGGGCATAATGAATTGGAAAAAGGGGTGGAGACCCATGATCTTGGCTTTTCACTCATTTTTGTAGAAGCAGTTGTTGGCTATTCGGTTCATCATGTCTGCCATGACATTCAATAAGACCAAGGCTAATATAGTTATCCTCAACTCCACTTCCTCGCCTTTTCCACACAATGCTCAAATCCCTTACTGATTAAAAGTCTGTCTACCTTAGACATGAAAGTACTTCGTGACAGAGCTTGTACATCCCTCTGACATAAAGAATTCCACAAATTTACTGCCATCTCATAAGACAAAATCCTCCTCATTTCTGCTTCAACTGGTCAACCTCTGAAATTGAGATTATGCCTTTTATTTCATAGAATCCCGACAGTATGGAAACAGGCATTTCCCATTTCTGATCTACCTAGCCTGCATGTCTCTGGATACTATGGGCAATTTAGTATGGCCAATTCACCTAAACTGCACAACTTCAGACTGTGGGAGGAAACCTGACCACCTGGAGGAAACCCACACAGAGAATGAGCAAACTCCACACAGGCAGTTGCCCGAGGGTGGAATCAAACCTGGATCCCTGGCATTGTGAGGCAGCTACTAAGGACTGAGCCACTTGCCGCCCCTCTTCTCCCATAGGGAAATAACGTCTGCACCTATGCCCTACCAAACCCCCTAAGAATCTAAATGTTTCAATAAAATCTCCACTCATTTCTTCTAAATACCAATGAGTACAAGTCCAAACTGCTCAACCTCCCCATAAGAAAATCTATCTATTCTCAGAATTAAACTTGTCAACCTTCTCTGGATTGCCTCCAATACCAGTATATTTTTCCTTAGATAACAGGACCAAAACTGTTTAGAATATTCTAGATGCAGTCTGATTAATGCCTCATAAGGTTTTAATAAGACTTCCCTAGTTTGAAATAAGGGCCAATGTTCCCAGCCAGCCTCTGAACTTGGATGCTGGCTTTCTGTTAATTATGCATGAGCATTTCCAAATCCTTCTGTGCTGCAGCTTTCTTCAATTTTTCTTTGTTAAATACTATTCAGCTCTTCTATTCTCCCTCTGCAAAGTGCATAACCACACATTTTCCGATGTTATATTCCATCTTTCAAGATTTTGCCCACACAGGTAACCTCCCGATATCCATTTGTAGACTCTTAGTGACATTATCTCTATTTACATTCCTGTATATCTTTGTGCCATCTACAAACTTCCTGATAGTACATTCACTTTCCTCATGAAATTCATTAGATTAAATAGTCAATTAATGTGGCCCCAGCACTGATCCCTGTTAAACTCTATTAATTTCAGCTTGACATCCTGTTTTATCCCAAACCTCTGACTTCTGTCTTCTAGCCTACCCTGTAAGCAAACTAAATGCAACCCCTAACACAATGGGCTCTTATTTTATTAATTAGCCATATATGTGCTATGTTATCAAACTCCTTTTGGAAATCCAAATACATTATAACCGCTGGTTCCACTTTACTATCCTGCTTGTTACTTTTTCAAAGAATTCTAATATATGTGGCAGACATGATTTCCCTTTGAAACCATGTTGACTCTGTTTGATTGAAATGTCTATTTCTAAATGTTCTGCTATCACATCCTTTACAATATACCATAATAGTTTCAAAATGGCAGATGCTTAGCTAACTTGCCCATGGTTACCTGTTTCTGCCTCACTCCAATTTTGAATAAGGGTTTTACATTAGCAGTTTTCCAATCCCACTGGAACTGTTTCAAAATGCAAGGACGTTTTAAGGACTGTTGCCAATGTATCCATTATCTCTGTATCTAATTCCTTTAATATTTTAGGATGCAACTCCGCAGTTCCAGGGGATTTATCGGCTTTAGTGGGATTAGTTTCCCTTGCATGTTTTCTCTAATGATAGTTATTTATTCATTTTCTCCCCACCTTTGGTCCCTTGATTATTTCATAATTTTGAAATCCCATTGGTGTCCACAACCGTAAACACTGATGCAAAATATTTATTCAATTTGTCTGCTTATTTCCTGCCTCCAATTATTATTTTCTGGATTAGTGGTGTTGGAAGAGCACAGCAGTTCAGGCAGCATCTAAGGAGCTCACCAGCCTCGAAAAGCATGTTCACTTTCGCCAATGTGTTCCTTTCTATATATTTAAAGAAGCTCTTCCTAACATTCCTATCTTACCTGCCACCTTAATGTTCAATTCAGATGGACATAGGGATAAGCATAAAAAAAAAGCCTACCCGTATGAATGTCTTTGGATGAGGGTCTGTAGAATTCTCGGTAATGCTTATTTTACCAGGTGCCTTCCACAAATTTTCTTTTACAGTAATCTTTACTGCAGCATTTGTGCTCAGCGACAAGACAGCTGCATCGTTTGCACTCACTATCAGCTGGTAGTTGTCTTGTACCTTTGGATCAAGTGACTGGTATCCTGAAAAAACACACATATTGAATAAAATGTCACTTGTTATCATTCATCACTCTTCCTGATTTAGAAGCAACAAAGGCATAAGGCACTATTGACTTCACGAGGTGAAAGTGAGGACTGCGGATGCTGGAGATCAGAGTCTAGATTAGAGTGGTGCTGGAAAAGCACAGCAGGTCAGGCAGCATCCGAGGAGCAGGAGAATCAACATCAGTTTTCCTGCTCTTCGGATGCTACCTGACCTGCTGTGCTTTTCCGGCACCACTCTAATATAGATTATCGACTTCACTAGTAAGCAGTGTACTACAGGCATTGAATGGGATGCCAACCACTTTCAATGCTCAAGACAAATTTCTAGCTCTGCAAATTCTTCCACCTGTGAGCAACTTTACAGCAGACCAACTTCAACTTATGGTGCTTCAGGCGTTAATTAACGCAGTATTCATTAGAGATGGTGGGCTATGGTCTGTGTGCAAGAAGATGGGATGAGAAAGCGCTCTGGATATCTTCATTAGAGATGCACTATACAACGGCAAACATTTATGTTTCATCATGAATTTATTTAATGTGATACTTTAATAATATTTGTATTTTAAATGTGCTAATATAGTGGTAAATATATTTTATTATTATAGTGATGTGGGAAGTAAAAGGTTACCAGGGTTCACATTAAAATTTGTTTTCTCTCTCTAGACCACTGACTGCTCTGGCAAAAAAAACCCATGATCAGTGGATTCCATAAGTTTAACAATGTTAGCTTTATATCAGCCCAAGTTTATTTGCATCCAATTGACTGCTGAGGCCTCCTTGGAAACTCAGAGATTGTAAAGTATGGCCTGGTCAGAGTTACGAAAGGAGAAAAGAAAAGTACAAGAAACAAGATTGTATTTAGCATCACCAATGCTAACAAACAGGCTGTGGGAATGGTCTTAGCACGTACTTCGATGAGTTAAGGAGCTTTTGGATTGAGGGCTAGGGACACTGGCCAATGGATTGGTCATAGTCAGAAAATTTAGTGCATATTTCTAAAGGTAAAGAACATTTTGTACAAGAGAAGGACCAGAATAGTGAGACAAGTTGCAAGCATTGAATAATCAAGTACCAGGTGTGTTACCGAACATAGCCTAAGAACATAGTGGAAGAATGAAATTGGCGCAAGTGGCCCTTCACTGAATACTTGTTCTGCAAATACAGAAATTTAGGATTTAATTGGTTGGATTATGGAACAGCAAAGGTATTGGAGTGAAAAAGAATGAAAGAATAAAACAGATAAGTGAGTCATAGCTCTGTGTTATGTGCACGTACAATTGTGTAAATCAACGATCAAGCTCAAAAATGACAGAATTGATGTAATGTGGAGGAGTTGGTATTGAACTGGGGTGGACAAAGTTAACAGTCACACAACACCAGACTATAGTCCAACAAGATTAGTGAAGTACTAGCTTTCGAAGTGCTGTCTTTTCATCAGGTACCCGATGAAGGAGCAGAGTTTCAAAAGCTAGTGCTTCCAAATAAACCTGTTGGACTGTGACCTGGTTTAGTGTGACCTTTAGAATTGATGTATGAAGAAAACTGGATTGTTAGGACTATTTTAACTGAAGTTTACAAGAATGAGGGGCACTCTCATTGGAATTTATGAAATTCTAACAGGACTAGACAGATAAATATAGGAAGGATCTTCCCAAACCAGATAGTCAAGAACCAGGGGTTGCAAACTAAGGATACAGGAATAGGACATTGAGAACTGAGATAATAAATTTCTTCATCCAAAGAATGGTGAGCCTGTGGAATTCTCTGCCACAGAAGGGAGTTGAGTCCAAAACATTGAATATTTCATTAGGGAGCTGCCATAGTTTTTAGAGCTAAAGGGATCAAAAGCAGAAAGAGGGTGTTGATCAGCCATGACCATGTTAAATGAAGGGCTGAGTGGTCTATTCCTGCTCCTGTTTTCTATGTAACTACATAAAAAGGAAAGAAGAACTTGAAAGAGAATTATTTAAGGAAGTGGGTCTGTTATATGTGGCAATCACAAGGAAAGATGATAAAGCAACTCCAAATTAATTACTTATGACCTTCTTAGATCTAACCTGTACTGACTAAGTTTAGAGTCAATGGAAAAATTGCTAGAATCAATCCTGAGAGTTTGGATGAACTGTGACTTGGAAAGACATAGACTCTTCAGGGATAATTGGCATGGTCTCTTTTAAGTGAATATCGTGCCTCACAAATTTGATTGAATTTTTTGAGGAAGTGACAAGGAAGATCAATGAGGGTGTGCTGTGGATTTGTCTACATTGTTTTTAGTAAGGCATTTGACAAGGTCCCACATGGCTTACTGGCCAAAGAAGTAAAAGTATATGAGATAGACGGCAATATGTTCAACTGGATGAAAAGTTGGCTCAGTAATAAGAAACAAAGGGCAATTGTTGGTGACTACCCTTGCGAATGGAAAGCTGTTTCAAACTTTGTTCCAAAGGGTGTTGAGATCCCTGTGGGATGCTATGGGCTGTGTGCAGGAAGATGGGATGAGAAAGCGCATCAGGTGTCATAAGGTCAGCATGGGCATGATGGGCAGAATGACTCTCTTCTATGCTGCCTCTTTTCTATGGTTCTAGGATAGCTAAGGGAAAGTACATTTGAAGGGCCAGAGTAAACCAACATACTGTTGGAAAGATTAAAACAGAAGAAAGCATGTGTGCCTTCTTCTCTTTAGATTAGTTGTACAACAGAAATGCCAACTCTTTTAAACATGTGTCACAATGAGAAATATAAGACAGATTAAAAGGATGACATAACTAAACTAACTAGAAGTTTTGCTCTAAGATTTAAGTTGAGATTCCTGGTTAAAAAGCACAAGCTGAACATATTTTAAATGTGGGAATTGTAATCTGGATATAAATTCACAAATGAGAACAAATGGTGACATTTAACTTTGGATACTGCTAATTGGAATTGAAAGATTGCTTGGGTCTGAATTAATGCATGTGTATTCAGTTTGAATAAAAGGAAGAAAATTTGACAGAGAAATCTAAAGGAGAACTTGAAACTTTGAAACACTATTCTGAAATTCTCAAATTCAACTTCCTCACTTGCTTGAGAAATATCAATTGAGAAGATTCCATTGCACATGGTTTGTTCTGTTTTCACAGACAAGGGGCGGTGACATCATTACTATTAGATCTGAGAATTTTTACCCACCCCCTTTTAGACAAAGTTAACCTTTTGCACTGGCAGTTTAAGCTGAACATATAACTTTCCAAATGTATTTATATTGAGCATCATAAGAACTTTTAAGTTTGTGAATTGTCAGATAGGTCTGAATGCATTAATTCATCCTATTTTGAGCAAAATAGATCTTTGTAATTTCTACATCTAAGTAATTGCAATTGCAGGCAGCTTCGGTTGTTTGGTCAATCATCAGCAATGCATTAACGTTGATAAATCAAATTCAGTTAAACTAAATTAAGTTGGCATTCTGAAATTAAATTTTAAAATGACAGTAGGAAAACAGCTTTAATGTTACAAGCTCTGGTAACGAGAAAGAAACTCAATTTTAATTCTATAAACTCTGATAACACTTTACTTTTTATGTCAACAGAATCTTTTGAAAGTATCTACATTGAACGGTAAAGATGGCAATTTCAATAATGATGATACAAGGATACGGTGGGCGGCACGGTGGCACAGTAGTTAGCACTGCTGCTTCACAGCCCCTGAGACCCGGGTTCAATTCCCGCCTCAGGCGACTCTCTGTGTGGAGTTTGCACATTCTCCCCGTGTCTGTGTGGGTTTCCTCCGGGTGCTCCGGTTTCCTCCCACAATCCAAAAATGTGCCGGTTAGGTGAATTGGCCATATTAAATTGTCCGTAGTGTTAGGTTAAGGGGTAAATATAGGCGAATGGGTCTGGGTGGGTTACGCTTCGGCGGGTCGGTGTGGACTTGGGCCGAAAGGGCCTGTTTCCACATTGTAATTAATCTAATCTAATCTAATCTATATAGTTCAAATAGCCATTTTAGTAAAAGAAATGGTCATGATTAACATACCTTCTTCTGTTGTGGAGATTTTTCCTGTTTGGTTATCAATCTGGAAAAACATGATGTCATTACTGTTTGGGATTTGTTGTAAAATGCTGTAGTAGATTTTAGCATTAGGAGTTTCAGGATCATCCAAATCAGTTGCAGTTACAGACATGAAAGGCTTCCCTGTAAATAGATTTAGAAAATTACATTATAAGCACACAAATATAACTTCCCCTTACCCAGTGTGAAAGCTCCACTTTTCATTGCTCGAGAGTACCCTCCCCAATATCTCACGAAGTAGCCATTCGTCAGGGGAGAATATGTGTTACGACATGGGGTATACCCCTCTGCTAATTTAAACCCGATACACAGAGAAGCTCACCTCGCGCTATAATCTGTTAAATTTTGAGAGGCAAAAGAATTATCCTAGATTTCACTATTGAAAGTAATAGTTAATAATTGTATTCTTGAAGTCCAACAGAGAACATTAGAACCACTACTTACAACTCCTTTCTCGTAAACCTATCTTTTACTTCCCACTCTACAATACTGGTCCAATAAATTCCCTCTTAAATTTATGGCAAAATCATTTTCAAACCCAGGTATAGTCTTCAGCTGTCAGACTTTCTCTGTACATTCCTCTAGGTTGACTTTGTGTTCTGCTGCACAAATTTCTTAAGGACAGGTACCTTCCAGAGAGTTATTCTGCTGGCAGTTGTTGCTTCTTGGCAACTCTTTTTTGTTCTCCTCCTAACTGTTCAAAATGTCCGGTTTTATACCTCAAAACATCAAATCATTTCACTGGTTTGATGTCCTCCCAAACAGTAAAATTCAAATTCAGTTGGATTTTTGTATCTGGGCATAATTTAAATTGATTGCCCGAATTTGAATTTGTTTTTGTTCCATGACAACACAATTCCAGCTATTTGTTTCAACCAAATGTTACATTTTTAAATTGTTCAGCACACTCTGTGTTTCTGTCTCTTAAAGGTACAGTACACCTCTACACCTTCATAACATACTGATGGAATTTAATGGGAACCAGGCCTGCAACTTGCTCATGGTTGAGAGTGCGGTGCCAGAAAAGCACAGCAGGTCAGGCAGCATCTGTGGAGCAGGAGAATCGATGTTTTGGGCATAAGCCCTTCATCAGGAATGAGGTTTGTGGGCCAGGAAGGCTGAGAAATAAATGGGGGGTGTGGGTTGGAGGGAAGGTAACTGAGAATGTGATAGATAGATGAAGGTGGGGGAGAAGGTGATAGGTTGGAGATGAGGGTGGAGCGGATAGATGGGAAAGGTAATGGTCTGGTCAAGAGGGCAATGCCAAGTTGGAGGCTTGAGACTGGGATAATACGAGGGGAGGGGAAATGAGGAAACTGGTGAAATCCTCATTGATTCGGTGTGGTCACAGTGTTCCAAGGCGGAATTAGAGGTGTTCTTCCTCCAGGCATCAGGTGGTAAGGATTTGGCGATAGAGGAGATCCAGGACCTGCATGTCCTTGGTGGAGTGGGAGGAAGAGTTGAAGTGTTCAGCCACGGGGTGGTGGGGTTGGTTAGTGCGGTCATCCCAGAGATGTTCTCTGACATAATCCACAAGGAGGCGTCCTGTCTCCCCAATGTAGTGGCAACCACATTTGGTGCAACGGATACAGTAGATGACATTGTTGGAGGATACAGGTAAATTTCTGTCGGATCCTCACTTTCTCCCTGCAACTTGCTCACGTAACATGACCAATGGCTGTCACTCCTCACTGACACTGACATGTTTGTGAAGTCAGCCCAAAGTCTTATCATTCAACAGCAACTTAATATACACTTACTATTGTAACCTACTCAACACACTCAACAATAGTATTATTAAAAACAAAACAGTTTTGACATTTCTTAAATCCAAGCCATAGAAAGAAAATTTAGGAAAGATGAGTAAAAGCCTGTTTGAAGTAATAGCTTTTTAAAAAGACATCTTATAACAGAAGAAAGAGAAAGAAGTTTCATTGGATGAAAAGTATCATCGTCTCACAGTCACATCTCTGCCAAAACCATTTAATCAATATGATCATCAGTAGTAAACCCAAGAATAGCAAAGGCTTTCTTCAAGGACGTCATTAATTCTAGGTACAAGTGACACAGGAAGCATTGATAGTCCACCTGTCATTCTACCAGGGCAAAGCTGAGAGCAATAAACAGAATTGCAAGGAGATTGGCAAGAATAAGCCATGGGTTAGGAAGATGTTGAATAGATTAGGTTTGGGCAGTTGAGGTTGCTGAGCCTCACACCCATTGTTGAGACAGAAGGGAGTTGCAAACCTATTTAAGACAGATCCAAACCTGGCAACAACAGAGTAGGAAAGACACTGTACCGGAAGAATTGGCACTTTCAAGAGGTCAAAGAAAGAAAAGCAAGCATAGCAGCAGGGTGGGAGTGGTGGGTAAAGAGAGAAGAGGAGATGTGAGTTTTAAATGTGGAACTTTTAAATAATCTTATAATTATGGGAATTTTTGACTTTTTTCAGAGTTGTGGAGATGCAACAGAGCTTTAAAAATGATGGATGTGAACTGATTCCAGATCCTTATCCCCATTCCCACTTCTCACATCTTTTGATATGAGAGAAGGCCACAGGCAGAAATCCAAGCCCTTCTGTTCTGGACCTGGTTGGCTACACTGTGGGTGTCAGTATCTCCTGGCTACAATCAATTATCAGGGAGTCTGGCTTACCTCTCAAGGACTCATTGTTCACTTCGTCTAAGAGAAGTAGTGAACTATAGTCCAGATATGGGGACCTTTGAAGAGATAACTTCAGAAGGACTTAGACATGCCCCAGACCAATGCATGCTCTCTGATCCACCTCCAGTAGCCCTTCATAACCTCCCTACATCCTCTTCAAACTCCCAATGGCCTCTCATTCCCTCCATGAAAACTCATAACACACCTATGTTCATTCATCCAGTACACACTATGCATAGATTCAATGAACCAGACAGTAACAACAGTATAGGAAAATATGTTTAAAAAAAAAGCCAGGTGTAAACTTTCTTTAAAAAATGCTGCTACAAAACCCATTAAATTCTCTATCAACCAGACCTTTAAATTATTAATAACAGAAACTAAAAGCATTTGGCAGCTCTGTAACTTGTGTGACTAAACATTGAACCAGTGACAAAATTAAACCCATTACTGTCTGTAAAGCTGGGTTTTCTCTTCTGTGCATCTGTTTCAACAAAGTAATGGAGTGCTGGGGCATTCAATAAGCTTCATCGTGCATTTGTTTTGTTTTATCTGCAAACATGTATTCCACTCAGAGTGACAAACTAAGGCCCCAGTAGCCAGCTTTGCAGCATCTTTCTAATAACTGCCAGCCAATCTTTAAATTACCAGATTATTTTTATTCTTTGTTTTCTGTTGTTTAACCGCTTTTTAAAATCCATGCTAATATTCTCCTGACACATAAATAGGGAAAGGAAAGCTGCGATGAAACTGGAGCCATCAAAGTCGGAAAGGATAAAATCACAAGCAGTGCTGGAAGTATAGAATAATTATTTTACTTCAAAGAGGTAGAACCAGTAACATTTGGTTTCCATATTGTAAAAAGGCTGTATAGGCACTGGGGAGAATGCAAATATGGTTTACATGAAACAGTTGCAGGAGGTTGCAGTATATATTGACGTTGCTATTTTCAGTGCAACTTCCTGCACAAGATTAGATTCTCTACAGTGTGGAAACAGGCCCTTTGGCCCAACAAGTTCGCACCAACCCACCTCCCTCTGCCTAACACTGGGCAATTTAACATGGCCAATTCACCTGACCTGCACATCTTTGGACCATGGGAGGAAACCCATGCAGACACGGATAGAATGTGCAAACTCCACACAGTCAGTCACCCGAGGTGGGAATTGAACCTGGGATGCTGGTGCTGTGAGGCAACAATGCTAACCACTGAGCCACCGTACCACAAGGTAAGCATGGCAATAGAGCAATGATTCACTTTCTTCTGGAAGGGTAAACCAGAGAAGGGTCTTTGTATTCATTACGTTGTGTTTGCCATCACGAATCAAATCACAGATATGCTGACAGAATTTACAATTGATATTAACAAACAACTCATGACCCTATATCTTCAGCTTAGCGTCACACTAATCAGTGATTGTGCCCTCCACTCAATTTTACTGATGAAACCCAAAAAGCCTTTATGCAGATTTAGATTCTGTATTAGCTGCCATACCAAAAATAAAACAAACCAGTTCTACTGGAAGATTTTAATATCAGAGTTGGATTTGCCTATATCAGTCGTTGAAAAGTGTGGTACTGGAAAAACAGAGCAGGTCAGGCAGCACCCAAGGAATGTTCCTGATGAAGGGCTTATGCCCGAAACGTTGACCCTCCTGCTACTTGGATGCTGCCTAACCTGCTGTGCTTTTCCAGTGCACACTTTTCAACTCTGACCTCCAGCATCTGCAGTCCTCGCTTTCTCCTCCTTCACCTACACCATTTTGAAGAGTGCCATCGAGAAGGAAGGGTGGACAAATCAAATACCAAGAGACCCCAACCACCTCATCAAGTACACTAATTATGGTCTCACCATCGCAAATGTATTTTCATCAGAAAGATAAATACAAGGCAATCTCAAAACACCCTGATCCAACCATTGACACCTCTAGGACTATATCACTGTCTGCATCTGGGCTGGGAAGGTTCCAGACTTCATTCACATCATTCAGCATGAAAATAACTGCTAGATAGGCCACAGGCATTTACACTCCCCCATGAGCTTGCACCTGTCATCAAAACACAGGATATACACAACAAAATCAAGGAGAAAACTTAACATCTATATTCTCTAAGATATAGAGATAAGAGAACAATCCAAAGTGCAATATTCCTCCTGTCTTGTTCTCACCGGCTTGATAGATAAAGAAGGTCAAAATATTCAATTCTATGCAGTTCTGCACAATACAGATAGCTTCTTCCATGTGATCAATTCTATAAAAAGCAAATGGTGCACACCCCCCACTCAACCGAAAACAGCAAAATTCTTCCCAAAGTCGATGCAGCTATCGCAAGAAAGTCGGAAGGAACAGGACCGAAATCTCTCAACCAGGTACCTTTAGTATCAGACAAAACAATCAAAACAATCTTTCAACAACTTCAAAGATCAAATTTGGGTGAGCTGCCAACACTTGTTGAATTACAAATGTCTGTTCTACAGATGATGAATAACAAGCTGTGTGGTCCCAACAACATTCCTGCATTCATTATGAAGAACATTCATAAAGCTGGTGTTCATAAACTCAATCTCAGATCTTGTTGCAAAAATCAGTGAAGAGCAGGTATGTACTTCATGACTTCCACAATGTCATCACTGGTTCACTTTTCAAGAAATAAATTTGTGAAATCTATAGAAGCATCTTCTTTCTGTAGGGAATGTTTCCACACAAATCCTTCGGGAAAACACCCCGTCCACCAACAAACATATAAATCTGACAACCCCTGTGCAGTTTCTCATCATCCACTAAACCGCAGGCATGATATTTGTTGCTCAACAAATCCAAGGGGAGTGCCTGAAAGAATGCAAATTGCTCTACAAGACATTTATTGATGCGTAAAAGGCAGACTGACAAATAGCCTTACATTTTTTAATGATTGTCCCTTATTTTGATTGTTTCTACTGGAAAAAATGGCAAAGTGGCCTACTGCTCTGAATCTAAATATTTTATCCATCATTTCTAGAACAGGTCTTGCTCTTCTGGTCACCACCATCTCTCTACTGTAATGATTCCCCTTAGAAGCCCTTTCAAGAATGCTCCAGAGACATGACTGTACAGCAAATTTGTTACTATTCTGCAATTTTCTCATAATAGTATGACATCTTTTACAATGGAATGGATGCTAGGCCTTTTTGGGTTCAGATTAGCACAAGGTAAAATAGTGTGATTGTGATAACTGACTGCAATGTCTACCACTTTCTTTTCATAGTAATTTGAGTCCAACTTTCACATGATATGATTGAATTTCACCTTGGTTGAATGTTTTCAACTTCAACAAGGTGAAAGCCAAGACTAAGACAGCTCTCCAAGTTATCTAAAACTTATAATATCCTGAAAACTGCATTTTCATGGCTCATAATAGAAGCAAGCTCTTCAACTCTGTGTATAAATGGTTGTTCTCTCACTTAACTACAGCAAGACCAAAATACTCCATCAGCCTTCCCCTATAGAAGTACCTACAACTATTATTATTGACAAGAGATGTGAGAGGTAGCTGAATACCTTTCAAATCTTAACAATTTTGTTTTTAAAAGGATCCTATCAAAGTGGAATGCTACAATGCTAACAAAGACATCCAAAAATTATGCAAATATGTCTTTGACAAAGGACATTAGTGGACAAAGGATTCAGGCTCCAATACTGTTGCTGTCTGTACTTTTTTACATGGCAGAGCGATTAGGTTGACCTACAAAAGTCACATCTGGATGCTGGAGAATTTCCATCATGCTGTTCTTATAGGATACTCAAAGTCACGTGAGAAGATAGCTGAACAAACTTCAGCATCCTCAGCAAGTCCCTCCAGCATTGTAAACATGATTGTGCAAAATCAGAACTGCTGGTCCATGGCATCCTCATGACAAATCACTAGCTTCCAAAGCAGACTGCCTTTTCACAACTTTAATATGACACCTAATCTTGAGGAGGACAGGGTAAATGTTTTTTAGAACACTTTGAAAGTCTCAGTGAAAGGGAAACAAATTGACATCAGCGCAGAGGAGGAATTTGTTATGAACTCTACCACATGGCAACATTTCTTCCAACAAGCAGGAACATAATCAAAAACTGACTGCAGCAAAGTGGCAAAAGATGAAAGCGAGAGAAAAAACCTAACACAAAACACCCCCATTCCATGGAATGGCTCTCATTCTCTCTGCCCAAGATTATGTAGCTTCAGGATTGACCTGTTGAGTCACCTGAGGATGCACAAATCATGAAGCCAGATAGATATTGGCTTCATTTCAAGAGATTGACAATGGCAACAGCAAGAAATGCAAGATTATCCCTATCAGGAAAGGATGTGCAGGCTGAATCCCTTGAAAGGGTTGGCTAAGTATTGACCTAATTTGAGAGCTATACAATTGGCAGTGGTTTGAATGGAGTAAATAGAGAAAGAGACCTGATTTCCAGCAAGCTGGCGGCGCGGTGGCACAGTGGTTAGCACTGCTGCCTCACAGCGCCAGAGACCCGGGTTCAGTTCCTGCCTCAGGTGACTGACTGTGTGGAGTTTGCACGTTCTCCCCGTGTCTGTGTGGGTTTCCTCCGGGTGCTCCGGTTTCCTCCCACAGTCCAAAGATGTGCAGGTCAGGTGAATTGGCCATGCTAAATTGCCCGTAGTGTTAGGTAAGGGGTAAATGTAGGGGTATGGGTGGGTTGCACTTCGGCGGGTCGGTGTGGACGTGTTGGGCCGAAGGGCCTGTTTCCACACTGTAAAGTAATCTAATCTAATCTCTGGCCGTGAAAGTGACAGGGTTTGTCATAAATTGTAGGTCCTTCCCCAAATCCCAGCCTGCCTCATTATCACTGAGTGAGATTGGGGATAAGCCAGTTTTAGGACACAGATAATCATTTAAATGACCATTTACCTGCAGTGATTTCTTTTGGAGTCTGTGAAATGTAGAAGCTAGAGTGGGAAAAATAGACTGGGAAACAACAGATCTGTTTTCAATGTGTTTCTTTTGGATAGATGGGGTACTCCTTTGGAGAACTGAGCTACGCCTTCAAATATGGTCCTGGAACAGATTAGAGATAAGAGTTCTTTTGGTAAAGGCTTCAGTTATCCTTTGGAGGTAGGTGTCAGTAGTCCTTTGGGGGTAATTGTGATCAGATGCCCTTGGGACTGTTAACTATGGAAGGGATTGTGCATAAATGTTGCATAAAGCCTTTGAAATTGTCAAACTTATCACAAGCTATCAACAACAGCTTCACCTGTCAAGAGGTGTCTGGAAGTATCAAAATATCTATTTATGAATAACAAGAGAGCAATCTGCAATATAGAGGTTTATGTACTACAAATATATTTCTTCTCCTATGTGCATGGGTAGTTGTGGATTTGTTTTTATTTATTCATGGGATTTGTTAGTCATTGCTACAAAAGCCAACATTTATTATCCATCCCTAATTGCCCTGGAGAAGGCAAAGGCGATCTACCATCTCAAACTGCTGCAGTCCTTGTGGTGTTTGTTATGCAGTGACACCGAAAAGGTTTTTGGAGAAGGAATACTAGGATTTTGACCAAGCAACAGTAAAGGGAAAATAGTATTGTTCCGAGTCAGGATGGTGTATGTTGGAAGGAAATTTGCAAGAAGTGGTGTTCCCATGCAACAACTACCCATGTCCTTCTCAATGCTACAGTTTGCAGGTTTGAAAGGTGCTATTAAAGGAGCTTTGGTGAGTTGTTGCAGTCCTCCTGTAGATAGTACATTCTGCTGCCACTGTGAATCATGGCAGAAAGAATAAATGTTGCTTGGGTTTAATGGGTCCTCAATTAAACAAATTGTGTTGGTCTAGGTAGTATAAAATTTCTTATTGTAGGAGTTGCATTCCAGAATATTGTACAGTTAGCATGGTAAGTAAAGGGCAAACTGCAGGTGGAATTAGGCACTACGTTGGTATATAGGGATATGGGATACCAGGCCAATGCTCACAGTGGATTATGTTGTATGGCTGGGCACACATAAGGCAAGGGATTGAATGGTGATGAGGGAAGTGAAGTGGTGTGAGCTGAATGTTGTTTTTGGGACAACTTTGGTGGAAGTAAGATATCTTTTGGGATTGTGAAAAAGCATGCTTGTGTGTAGAAAGTACATATGCTCATTGGGACTTGCATGGTTGTCAAAAAACTGTCCAAAATGTGCAGTTAAAATAAGTGGGTATTTGAGAGTATCTTTTTGTGCAAATGCATTATAGGTTTGTGCTGCTTAATTGATGTTTCAAACTCTCACTTTCATAATTTTCTCCACTAGGTTGTTGAACAGAATTGTTTACTGACATAAGGTTTTCGTACTTGAGTGCCAGGTTTGTTGACATAAGATATCTTAACTGTCTTAGTAAAATGGTTTACATAAATTATTAAAAACTTAAATGAAAGTGTTATCATTGAGGATTTGTTGAAACAATTTCACCATATTAGATGTATGCTTTGCATTAATGAGAGGGTTATTTTTATAATAATAACATAACCAATAGACTGGTAACACTACTTTGTGTCATAATGCTGCCAGGTTAATACGCATTCTGGATAATAAGTGGCCTGATATGGAAAGAAAAGGGAAAAGTGTGGTGAGTGAGATATAAAGGTTGTCAACAGAGCTATAACGATCCATGGAGATAACTGAGACATATGGTGGGGCAACATGAAATAGACATAAGGTGGCAAGGAGGGCCAGTAAACCTGTACAAAATGTATGAAGTGTCATGGGGGTTAATACAGGGGCATGGGCTGACACAGGGTATATGAGGGACATGTGGATGGATGTGTGTGCAAAAGGGTTATGAGCTTGAAACAGGAGGATAGATTATTTATTGTTATAAAGGATATGGGCATCTCTGACAATCACCAGCACTTTTTGTCCACCCGTTGTTTCATTTGAACTGAGTGCTTGTTAGAACGTTTCGGAGAGTAGTTAAGAATAAACCACATTGCTCTGGGCCCAGAGTGGCATGTGGGCCAAACTGGTTAAGGATGACATATTTCCTTCCAGAAAGGATTTTGGTAAACTAAATCAAATTTTACAACTATTGGCTGTGGTTAGTTGGTCACTATTAGATTAGATTTTAATTCCATATTTTTGTGTCGAGATTTGAACTCATGTTTCCAGATCATCAGCCTGTGCCTATGTGGGCGGCACGGTAGCACAGTGGTTAGCACTGCTGCTTCACAGCGCCAGAGACCCGGGTTCAATTCCCGCCTCAGGCGACTCTCTGTGTGGAGTTTGCACATTGTCTGCGTGGGTTTCCTCCGGGTACTCCAGTTTCCTCCCACAATCCAAAAATGTGCAGGTTAGGTGAATTGGCCCTGCTAAATTGCCCATAGAGTTAGGTGAAGGGGTAAATGTAGGAGAATGGGTCTGGGTGGGTTACGCTTCGGCGGGTCGGTGTAGACTTGTTGGGCCGAAGGGCCTGTTTCCACACTGTAAGTAATCTAATCTAATCTAATCTAATTACTTTGATCTCCCGTAATACCTGCTTCTAATTCAATCCATGAGGTAAATAGCCCACGCTAGGACAGAAAGGCTCAAGATTAGAGTGGTGCTGGAAAATCACAGCAGGTCAGGCAGCATCCGAGGTGCAGGAAAAATCGATGTTTCAAGCAAAAGCCTTTCATCAGGAATCGAGGGCTCAAGACAGGTACGTCCTGCCCATCATTTGGCTCCTTATCCTTTAAAAAGGAAGGATCCTGACTCTGGCCACCGCTGCCAGAGCCTGGACTTGTATTGGAGGCTGCCCTTGTGCTGGAAACCCCTGACCTAAGTCTAACACTCAAAGGAGCCTGTTGACAAACTTTCTGGCTTTGTATCTGTGCTAAAAGGTATGGCAAGACAGCAGTAATATGAGCTTGGCATCTCTGGTTGAGGGGGCGAAGCACAAAAAGGCATGCTAGGGATACTGCAAGCATCAAGCTAAGCTTAGATTGAGTGAGTATTATGAAACAATGCGAATAGCCAGGAGATGCAGCCTGGAGCAATTTATGAACTGGGTGCATGCCCCTAAGCACAATGTCCTTACTGGATGAGTACAATAACAGCCCAGGGTGCAACACTGAAATGGAGAAGTATCCTATAAGTGGATCAGAGATGTGCCATGAGGGTTCTGAAAAGCTGGCACATGTCAGCCACCAATGTCTGTGGACATGGGTGAATATGACCAGTGCCAATGGAGTTTGCCCCGAGATGTCAGTGAATGGGATGTTTTTCAGAACAGGTGATGAACTGAATCCACCAAGGTGCTCACTGTGGTTTCTTTGTTATGTTTTTCTGACATCTAGCTTATTTGGTGTGTTTGGTAAAATAGCAGGGTGAATATTAACGAGGCAAGTTGTGGCGTTAACAAGACATTTAACGTGTATTAGACCCCATCGATTGGCATCTTGCTACTGCCTAGCATGAACCTTGCTATGCTGCTTGCGAAAAGCGCAAAAGATTGAGTGAGATGATCTTGACATCAAGGGAGATCTAGTCGCATGATTTTGCAACAAATGTGCCATAACTCATTTTTCAGACCGACTCCACCCTCTCCTCCCTGACCTACAATCTTCATCACCTCCCCCACTCACCCATTGTACCATATGCTACTTTCTCCCCACCCCCCCCCTCCTCTAGCTTATCTCTCCACGCTCCAGGCTTACTACCTTTATTCCTGATGAAGGGCTTTTGCCCGAAACGTCAATTTCGAAGCTCCTTGGATGCTGCCTGAACTGCTGTGCTCTTCCAGCACCACTAATCCAGAATACATAATCCTTTGTATTACTAGTCCACTGACAACTCCACTAGACCACTGATGACCCCGTGAAGGTTGACAAATACAATTATAAAATATGAATGCAGGAGTAGGAGGGATGTATCCTATTTTTTCTTTATTTCCAAACTTGTGTAATGTGCTGCAGTTTCCAAGAAGACTTTTTGCCCAGTCATCCTCAGGTATCAGGATGTCTCCCTGGATCTTCCTGACTCGCCTGGTCAGGCTCCCAATCCAGTGTGTATTCTTGACTGAACTCCGAAGTGTAGCAGGTCATTTGTAAAAGTGAGGTTCACAAAACTGGGATTTCTCCCACTTCTGATCCTCATTCAGAAACCAAATGGCCTTTTTTCTGTGCTGCATGTTCTATGTAATTCATTATCAATGGATCAATGACCTAGAGCAATATCCCACTTACTATAGTGGGAAGTCCAATGCTACAAAGATTGCACCAACTGAAGAACTCCACAGGCAAGGACCATCTTCTAGGGTCAAGTGAGAAATGAATATGATTTTGTCAGGGTCATACATGTCTCAAGTAAGTCTTTTTTTTAATAAAATGAATGTATTTTAGAGAAGCAGAGGACAAGAGAGGACACCTGAAGTAGAGTGCAGGAAACACTGGCAATAGCAAAGCAGGAATTTGCCCACCGGAAGCGAAGAGTTTTTACAAGCAGCAATGGAAACATCAAACGAAGAAGTGCAACAAAATAAATCAGGACAGAGAAGCCTTAAGAAATAGCATGAGAAACATCAGCAGAATGATAGCAGTAAAACACTGTGGGAGGAAAGAATAATGGTAAAAAGCAGAGGTATATCACAAACTGCTGCCACAGAACAAGGGGTCACATGGGATGAGCACAATCAGAATTGTTTTTTCATTTTAAATTATGTTCTTAATTGTTATTATACTTTAATTAGGCTAACTAACTGTAAAGTAAGTCCAAATGAGTTCATTAGTACAAATTAATTTGTCATTTGTCTTATCACTACAGTTTTCAAATAATAAATTAAATCTAAGGATGTTTAAAATGAAAAAGAAAGGGAATGCAATTTTAAAGAGTTCTGAATTTTTCAGTATTGTAAATAACAGGACTTAAGTAACATGTTGAATTTAACCACCCTGGTGAGTAACGTGGCATCAAATTAAGGAAATGAGCTGATTAGTCAGTGGGTAGTGAGCTTTTATTTGTGTCTGAAATTCACTTCTGCTACATCAATTAATGGTGTAATAAGGGCAAGGCAGAACATCTCAACTCCTTGGAATAATAATTTGTTGCACGGCAGGGCAACAGGATGCTGTGTATCATGCACAATCACGTGTGCAGAAAATGTAATAGTCTTGATAAGTCATATTGCAGGTTTTGGAGTTTGAGCAGCGCTGCCTTCACTTTATTGCATTGTGACATTGACAGTTTTGAGATGTTTTGTGAGGCTGAGTTTATTAACATGCCCAATCCATACTTTAAGAGCTTGTAGGTAGGTAGAAAATAGTGACAGCCAGGCATTCAAGGAGGACCAGGCAGATTGTACAGCATTCCCTCAGTACATCTCACTCTCTAAACCATAGGTGAGGCAATGATCTAGTAATGCATCGACACTGGACTAGTAATTCCAAGACCCAGGTTAATGTTTTATGTTCTGAGTTCAAATCTGACCATGGCATATGATAAAATTTGAATTCAATAAGAGTATGAAATTTAATTCTAAAAATTAATTTTTAAAAAGCCTAACGGTGACCATGGAAACATTGGCAAATGTCATTAAAAAATCTGATTCACTAATGGCATTTAGGGAAGGGAATCTGTGATCCTTACTTGGTCTGGCCTATATGTGACTCCAAACCCACAGCAATATGGTTGTCCATTATCTGTCCTCTGAAATACCTATAGCAAATCACTTAGTTCAAAGGATAATTAGGTTCTGACAATAACAATGTTGACCCAGCCAGCTATTCACACATCCCATAAATGAATTTAAAAAAAGACAACTTCATTCTGAGCTATACAAGAGAAGGTAGGGAAGAGGGAGCAGGAGGAAGATTGGGAAAGCAGTAGTGATGGAGATTCTGCAACTGGGGAATGGACACTATTTCTGCAGCCAGAGTTGTGAGTCCAGGATAATGGGTTGCCTCTTAATGCCAGGGTCAAGGATGTTACTAATCAGCTACAGAGCATGCGCAACAGTGACAGTGAATAATTTCCCAATGTTCATATTGATATAAAGAGGGATGAGGTCCTACAAAATAGCGTTTAAGGAACTAGGAAAGAAATTAAGAAATCACAAAAGGGTTCAATTAACCTCCTTGTCTGGAATTCCCTTGGAGTTAAGACTTCCAACACAATTTGGTTCTCTGCAGACAACAACTATGGTTTTTCGCATAGCTACCACTGACTTTACTCGACAATTCACAACTGAACCTGGGACTGTCTGCCCCATTACACTCTCAATAGCAGTTTTTTTGTCATCCAATTGCTTCATTCATTCATTCGCTGGCTGTGCCAGCATTTATTTTTCATCCCCAGTTGCCCTTGAGTGGATAGTGAGCTACCTTCTCGAACTGAAAAAGTATCAAAATTATCCACATTTGTAATTGGACCTTAGTTAGAGAAATGTCACATACCAGGCCTGGAATTCTGGCGGACAACTCCATCAAACTGTTGTTCTGTGAATATTGGTTGATTGTCATTTATATCACGAAGTAAAACAGTGACAACTTCAGGTCCTTCAACTGTTTCGTGAGCATCATTTTGACCTACTATCTAAAAGCAAAGAAGGTGAGACAACAATTATTTTTTAAAAAATTAAATCATTCTATTCACCAATAGAGAATTGCATGAAAAAGAAGCCATTCAAATCTATCACTTTTCCACCAAGAGAGGGGGTCATGGATAGCATTTTTCGTGAATTGGGAGGGAGGCCGAGATGATCACCCACTCAGTGCTTCTGGCTAAAGCTAGATGCAAATACTTCAGCCTTATCATTTGCACTGATGTGCTGGTCTCCCACATTGTTGAGGATGAGGATGTTTGTGGAGTCTCCTCCTCTTGTTTAATCATCCACAATTATACACAACTGAATGTGGCAAGAATACAGAGCTTAGATCTGATCCACTGGTTGTTAAACTGTTTAGCCCTATGTTCTGCATATTGCTTTTGATAGTTATCTTGCATTGTAGATACATTGTTTCGATATTACTGATGCAGTTTCTGGCATGATGGCAATAGTAGAATGTGGGTTGCACTAAGCCGTATGGTCACAGATTGTGTTTGGATCAATTCTACTGATGGCCACAGTGTCTCACAGATACTCAGTTTTGAGTTGCTAGATCTATTTGAAGCCTGCCCATTTTACACAATGGTAGTGCCATACAATATCATGGATCGTAGCGTCAACGTGAAGATGAGTCTTTTTCTTCACAATGATTGTGCCGTTGTCACTCCTACTGATACTGACATTGATGGATGTATATGTGACAGGTTGTTTGGAAGGACATTGTTGAATAGATTTTCCCTCTTACTCATTCCCTTACTGTGTGCCGCTGACCCAGTTTAGCAACTATATCCTTTAGGACATGGCCCTCATCATCAGTAGTGCTGTTACTAAGCCACTGTTGATGATGAACATTGATGCTCTCAACTAGACTACGTTCTATACATTCGGCACCCTCAGTTCTTATGGAATAGGATCCTCCCAGATGTTAGTAAGAAGGACTTTACAGACACAACAGGCCTGTGTTTGCCATTGTCATTGCCATCGGTGAATGTAAGATGCTCCCCAAGACTAAATGTAGACTCAGAGACTGGTTTGCGGAGCATCTGCGCTCTGCACACATCAACCAATGTAATTGGCTTCATCTCTTTTCAACCTATATATTTGCATCATCGCTGACATACAGCAATGTTTCAGTATTTGGAATTTATTCTTTCTGCTTACCTTTAATTCATACGATGCTTTTTCTTCACGGTCCAGGGTCACATTGGCAACCAACCAGTTGTCTAAAATGTTGAACACGCCTTTTGTTTCACCAATTATTGCAAAAGTCGTCACATCAACATTCTCTGATGTAAACTATAGTGAAGGAAATGATATAATAATCTAGTGTGGGTGCGACACTGTAAACTTTACAATCAAGTACCAAATTATTCTACTATCAGCAATAAAAATAACTAAAGTAAAATTCTATTGTATCTGCATGAGTATCTTAGGAGTTACAGGGTGGATGTTATGGGGCAGCTAGGTCCTCAGCAACCTGACTATTGCGCTCAGTAATTTAATGCTGGGAGCAGGAATAATTGCTTTAAGGTGGGACCTCTGCTTCCCCAATTATGTGGATGGAGGGGTGGGGGGTTGCTTCTGGCCAATCAGAGGCCCAGCAGCTCAGTAGTCCCTGCAACCCCAGGTTTAAAAACTGGCGACTGCTGGGACTACAGGCAGTCCCAGAACACAGGAGCTTTTGGAGCCCTGACTCAGGGGGTTTCTCTGATAGGCCTGGATGAGAAGAGTGGGAGTTGGAGGGCCCAAGTTTGACAGACTGGGGGAAAGTTGGTGTAGTGGGTGACAGGTGGTGGAATGGTGCCCTATTTGAGCCTAGGGTTCTACAATGGAGTACTCCTCAGTTTCCTGACACCAGTCCATATTCCTAAAGCCACCAGGCTATCATTTGACAAGAGTGATTTCCTGCCAAGGGTAAAAGAACATAATAAAGCCTTTCAGTGGCCATTAATTGCCATCACCTCCATTATCCCCATAACAGCTGGCACTGGTTGATGGTAGCAGGCAGACTACTCAGTGAATTTTATGAGCCCCTACCTACTTTCAAACATATAAAATTCAACTCACAGTGTACCTCAACAAGGCTCCAATGTGAACCTAACACCTGTTCTCCAGTTCTTTCTCATTTCTAGTTCTATGGAGGGGACCTATACAATCAATTATAACCTATGTAAAATAAAGGAATTGGTAACAAAGGGGCTGGTTTATAACCGCCTGTGGATTACCTACCATTTGGCATGTGTGACACGTATGGTAAAAGTTAACCACATTCTTGTGCTTTCCAGCCAATAAAACTGTTTTTGTACCTTAGCCTGAGTCTTTTGTATCCCTAGATGACCTCCTACAGGTAGTTCATGTGCTACCCATAACACTTCTTGTCTGTATTCTATCTGCAATACAATCTGGTGCACGTCAGCCCATTACTTCTCTGCACTAACCTGCCTTGGTCTCCATTTCTGTTTTAGGGTTCTATCTTTCAGATAAGAACCCTCACAAATATCGAGTTATAGTCCAACAGGTTTAATTAGAAGCACTAGCTTTCAGAGCACTGCTCCTTCACTTGATGAAGAAGCAGCACACCGACAGCTAGTGCTTCCAATTAAATCTGTTGGACTATAACCTGGTGTTGTGTGATTTTTAACTTTGTACACCCCAGTCCAACACCGGCCTCTCCAAATCATTATTCATGAATATCCTCTGCCTCCTTTTCAGAGTACGCATTCTCATATATATCTTTTATTGTCTTGTCTTTCTGTTGCAAGACCCTTAGCCTTTCAGGACTAAACACTTCTGTCTAACCCTTTGCCTGTTTAGGTTTTTCCTGCACCATTACGTCAAACAGGGTATCCACTAACTGAACCTCAACTCCATAATCTTTCTCTTTACTTTTTGCTTTGTGCTGTGACTTAAGATAGTGGAATCTGATTACTACACAGTCTGGGAAAATACCAGGATATTTCTGATTTAACTCCTCAGTTTCTTGGTCTTCTTTGGGCTTTTCCACAACAAGGAGTGTCACTCCCACCTTGGATCCTGCTTAATAATTCCCAAAAACAAACTGGATTCCTGGAACTGATACTCTGTCAATCACTCCCACTGTAACTTCCCCAATCTTGAGTTGGTATTGCAACTTGATCTTGCAGTTTAGATTAGATAACTTACAGTGTGGCAACAGGCCCTTCGGCCCAACAAGTCCACACCAACCCACCGAAGCGCAACCCACCCAGACCCATTCCCCTACATTTACCCCTTCACCTAACACTACGGGCAATTTGGCATGGCCAATTCACCTAACCTGCACATTTTTGGAGTGTGGGAGGAAACCAGAGCTCCCGGAGAAAACCCACGCCGACACAGGGAGAATGTGCAAACTCCACATAGAGAGTCGCCTGAGGCGGGAACTGAACCCGGGTCTCTGGCACTGTGAGGCAGCAGTGCTAACCACTGTGCCACTATACCGCCCTATCTTACATAGGGGAATGCTAAATTTCTGTCCATCGATCCCATAAATTACCATACCCTAAGGTGACAGATCAGAACGAGTGCAAATTTGCTCATCTCTTACTATTGAAGACTGGTTAGATGCTGTATCTCTCAACATTATAACTTCTTGTCCTTCTCCCCCTGTTTTTCCTGAGTAAACTTTACCCAGAGACAAACTCTTTGTAGAGATCAGGTACTAACTCCATACCCAGCCCCTGCCAAGGCTGTGCACTCTCCTGCAGATCCTCAACTCTTCTTGGGGTTTCCTTTACTACTTTCCCTATTGCCACTGGCTTAGCTTCTTTTACCACATCTTTTCCCACAGTGCCTTTCTTTAACGACCAGCACTGTGATTTTACCCATCTTCTGGCAGTGAAAACACCTTTTCCCAGTACCCTTCTAAACCACCAGCATTGTAATTTTCTTTGTCCCACTCCATTACAGTGAAAATGCCTGAGGCCTTTCACCTGCTTTCCACCCTCTTGGGCTTCTTTAACCTATGGTACACTCTTGCCAGCATTTTCTACTCTTTCTTTCATAGTGTAGGATCTCCTCTTTTCCCTTCAATCCCTCACAGGATAAAATTCTGGCCAGAAGCTTGTCTTATGCTCCAACATGTAATCATCTGCTAACTCTGCTGCCCTTTTCACTTCCTGAAATTTCTGTTCCTTGACCTGAATTATTATCATCTCTGGAAGTGAATTTTTAAACGCCTCCAGCAGAATAATCTCTCTTAGAGCCTCATAGGTCTCATCTATCTTTAAAGCCCGCACCCATCTATCAAAATAACTATGTTTAATTCTTTCAAACTCAAGTAATTCTGACCTGGTTCCTTCTTTATGTTTCTGAACTGCTGTCTATAGGCTTCTGGTACCTTTTCAGAAACATTTAAAATAGTCTCTTTGACCTCTTCCTAATCTCTTGACCCCTCATCTGACAGCGCAGCAAATACCTCACTAGCTCTGCCTACCAGTTTAGTCTGAACTAGCATAACCCATAAATCCTCAGATCACTCTATCATCCTAGCCAATTTTTCAAATGAAATAAAGAAAGCTTCAACATCTTTCTCATCAAAATGTGGCAGAGTTTTGACATATTTGTATATATCGCTATCTTCTCTTTTAATCTCCATCCTGTTAACTTGACTTGGCTGACTAAGTTGCAACTTCTCAAGTTAAAATTCTCTCTCTTTTCGCTCAGCTAAGAATCTTCTCTCTCTCTTTTTCCCTCTCGCTCTCTCTTCTCTCTCTCTCTCTTTCCCTTTCTCTCTCCCTTTACCTTCTAACTCCATTTTCCTCAATTGTAATTTAAGTTTTTCAAACTCTACTGCACTTGTCTGTTTCTCTGACACACCTAAGTGTTTGAGTAACTCCCTTACAATGTCAGCTTTACTTTTGTGCTTGCTTAACCCAAATCTAACTTCTTTGCTAGTTATAAAAGTATGGCCTTTTTCTTTCCTTCTACACTTACTTGGCAAATTTGAGAATCATCTTCAAACTCCAGAACTTCTTTAGCAATTTTAAGAGCTATTTCTCTCACTTTTAATTTAACCAACCGCAAACCACCTAAATTAAACAAATTGACTTACCTGCATTTTGTTTAAAGATCTAGGACACTAACCTGCATGCGTTTAAATTTGTGGGGCTTTTTCATACCCCAAATTTATTCCAACCTGTCCAAATTCAGACTGGATCTGTCTAAACCTGTTCACATCAGACAAACACCCCCAAGCTGTTATGACACTAGGTAAACCCCTCTGCTAATGTAAACCCCACACACAGAGAAGCTCACCTCACGCTTTAATCTGTTAAAGTTTGAGAGGCAAAGAACTATCCCAGAGGTCATTATTTAAATAAAAAATTGACAACCTTATTCTTTAAGTCCAACAGAGAATACTAAAACCAATAACTATTTACAACTCCTTTCTCTTAAACCTATCTTTTACCTCCCACTCTACAATGCTGGTTAGATATAAAATTACGATTAAAATTTACAAACAAAAAATCATATTTCAAATCCCAGTCCGCTTTGTCGATTCTCCTTTGTAGATTAAAGTTTGTGCGAAGATTTGTAGCTCGGGTGTTCGTTGCTGTGGTTCTGTTCGCCGAGCTGGAAGTTTTTGTTGCAAACGTTTCGTCCCCTGGCTAGGCGACATCATCAGTGCTTGGGAGCCTCCTGCGAAGCGCTTCTTTGATGTTTCCTCCGGTGTTTATAGTGGTCTGTCCCTGCCACTTCCGGTTGTCAGTTTCATCTGTCCGCTGTAGTGGTTGGTATATTGGGTCCAGGTCGATGTGTTTGTTGATGGAGTTTGTGGATGAATGCCATGCCTCTAGGAATTCCCTGGCTGTTCTCTGTCTGGCTTGCCCTATGATAGTAGTGTTGTCCCAGGCGAATTCAT
>NC_057713.1:41365064-41366845 GCF_004010195.1 Chiloscyllium plagiosum | reverse complement strand
CACTATAAACTCCGGAGGAAACATCAAAGAAGCGCTTCGCAGGAGGCTCCCAAGCACTGATGATGTCGCCTAGCCAGGGGACGAAACGTTTGCAACAAAAACTTCCAGCTCGGCGAACAGAACCACAGCAACCTTTGTAGATTTTCTACTGTAGATGTTGTTTAGGTCAGTTTCAATGTTCTCCTGTGCAAACCTATTATAGACAGTACCTTTTGTACAGCTGTTCAGCTAGAGGTTTATATTTGTTGATGTCCTTGGCAGTTCTCTTTTTTAACTGTTCAAAATGTTTTATACCCCAAAACATTGGATCATTTCATTGGTTTTAATATTATGGAAATACTAAATTTAAGTTTGGTTCCATTTTGGTTCCTTGGGACATAATTTAAACTGTTTGGCTGCATTTGAATTTGTTTTTTTGTTTCATGGCAACTCATCTGCAGCTATATGTTTCAACCAAGTGTTACATTTTTACTTTGTTTGGGACTCTCTGTGTTTTGTCAGTCTTTGCAAGCTTTTCAACTCTTTTAAAGGTACAGAACTCAACTACACCTTCATGACATTTGACCCCACATGAAAAGAAAGCAAAGCCCATTATTGGACTGGCGAGTTCAGATGATGATATGAAGACTTCTGTTCCTTCACTGAGCTTGGGAAAACACACACCTTTTGTTTCTTTTTATTCCAAATTTCAGCACCACAATTGCTTTCCTCATAGAACACAAGATAGCTGATTGAGGCAGTATGCTGTTCAATGCACTCCATAATTAACAGTATTAGATTTTTGTTCTTGAGATGCAAAGTCAGATAACAATGGAGAAACTTTTTGAAAGAGTGAGATCCTTCCTGCCGTTAGGAATGCCAGCAATGGCCCACCAACCCATACGTTACTTAGCAACTGAGGCACTCACTTAAGGTAGAACAAGTAGTGTGGATGGGAAAGTGACATGTGGTGTCAAGGAAACTTGGGGCACCATTTTTGAGAGTTGGTCTTCTGTAGTTAAGTAAAGGAGTAAGATATGCTGTCAACAATTTTATGACATAAAATTTACTTTTTATTTACTATTCACTGTGTAGAGGTCAAGATGAAACAAATGCAACCATAATTATGAATGTTACCTGATATATCATAAAAGGAGCGGTGAATTCCTCAGTAATAGAAAGTTCCATTGTCGTCAATGGGCCTTTGGGCAAGTTTGCATTAATTCCAGTGGTTAAAATCTGCAGTTAACATAAAGAAATGAAATCAAACATGTACAGAAGCTATTTTTATATCAAAATATCAATACTTAACAAGATATTACTGTTAAAAACATGCCATCATATTTTGTCATAGTCATAGAGTCATAGAGATGTACAGCATGGAAACAGACCCTTCAGTCCAACCCGTCCATGCTGCCCAGATATCCCAACCCAATCTAGTCCCACCTGCCAGCACCCGGCCCATATCTCTCCAAACCCTTCCTATTCATATACCCATCCAAATGCCTCTTAAATGTTGCAATTGTACCAGCTTCCACCACATCCTCTGGCAGCTCATTCCATAGCTGGAAATGTGTTGCTGGAAAAGCGCAGCAGGTCAGACAGCATCCAGGGAACAGGAGAATCAACGTTTCGGCCATAAGCCCTTCTTCAGCTCATTCCATACACATACCACCCTCTGCGTGAAAATGGTGCCCCTTAGGTCTCTTTTATATCTTTCCCCTCTCACTCTAAACCTATGCCCCCTAGTTCTGGACTCCCCGACCCCAGGGAAAAGACTTTGTCTATTTATCCTATCCATG
>NC_057713.1:41338320-41364929 GCF_004010195.1 Chiloscyllium plagiosum | reverse complement strand
CTCGCATTTATCTGAATTAAACTCCATCTGCCACTTCTCAGCCCATTGGCCCATCTGGTCCAGATCCAGTTATAATCTGAGGTAGCCCTCTTCGCTGTCCACTACACCTCCAATTTTAGTGTCATCTGCAAACTTACTAACTGTACCTCTTATGCTCGCATCCAAATCATTTATGTAAATGGTTCTCAAGCGTACAGCTTTGTATAACCTTTGAATAAAGTAGACTTTGTGCCCGTCAATTTAGAATGCATATAGTTTCAAAGCTTTCTCAAATTTTTAACTGTGAGAAAACTCAGTCAATTAAATCCATCTGGATTGTAATCATAATTGCAACTAGGAAAACACAGCAGAATGTATGTACAGAGCAAGCTCTCAAAAACAATAATGAGATAAACAACCAGGTAATTTCTTTTCATGCTTGTGTTTGATGGATAAATATTCATCAAAACTCAAAAAGTAACTTTCCTGCTCAACTTTGCGTAGTTTCCTCAAATATTTACACCTACCTGAGAGGGCAAACAGGATCTCAGTTTAATGTCTTAATTAGAAATCATTGGGGGAAATTGCGACCTACCCATGATTGAATGCCGAATAAGTAGCCATCGTTAATTGTTATTACCAAGGCGTTAGATGGGAAGTTTGGAGCTGACCTAAGAACTGGAGGTCTCCTTAATATTTCAATAATAATCAGTTGAAAATTATGAAGGCAGTACGTGGATAATTACTATCACTGAAAATCCTTTGAAGAAGTTAAATGATCTCACAAGGTCAGTAAAGCTAAATATGATGGCAGAAAGCTGCTACTCATCTATTGTTAACATTCAAGGTGTATGTCATAACAATAAACATGTTGTTATATCCAGTGTGAATTAAGTTTAGAGACTTCTTCACAACTAAGCAATAAAGTCTGTGCTTGTAGAATCGTGTAATGCATATAACTCCTTCAAGCAATATTTCTTGCTATGAATATTCTATGAGACATTTCCAATAATTATGAAATAAACATGTCTGAGCTTGAAAATGACAAGCTGGTGCACAATTCCCACAAATGACAAGTTTCAGGGAAAATTACAATTGGTTTCACTGAGCCCAGTTTCAGACCTCACTTAGAGGTAGCTTTCTTAATTAAAAGATAATAGGGTCGACCCCTTTTCCTGAAGATCTCACAAATAATAATAGAAAAACTGGCTTATCAATCTGTTGTAGCTGGTATTGGCTCGGGCTTTATGAAAACACCTTGTCTTTGAATAACTGTACAGAAAGGGGATAGTCAGCCAATCAAGTTCAGCCTGGAACTGTGATATGAAACTTTAATTCCACCCGTGTGAGAGCAAGCTAATGTTTCGAGTCAAGATGACTCTTCATCAGAGCCGAAATGAAGTGTGGAGGGGGCAGCATTTATTCAACAGTTGGTGCGCAGAGGTGGGGGCGGGCATGTGGCAGTGGTGGGGTGTAGAATGCTAGTGGAGAAAAGATGGTGATAGTTCAGATTAAGTGAATGGAATGTGGGAATGTGAGAATGAAGGAACAAAAGAAGAACAAAGGAGCTCCAAGACTTTCTGCCCCTCTAATGGAGGTGCACAGAGAGACAGGGAGCCCTTCAAACACATTATTGAAAGGCAGCAAGTGAGAGCAGACAGTTGTGGAGCTAACTGTCAACAACCAAGCTCCAAAGACTTGGATGTAGCACTGCAAAAAGCGAAATGGGCTCAAATGAGTGGACAAGGCCATTAAATGGATCTTCATATGTCATATCCTATCAAGTGCTCAGCCAGCATCAGCCATTTCATATTTCAGCACAACCCAACATACTAACAATCTCTACTGATCACAATTCGCACCCAACATTCACGGACTCCAATGCATTCCTATGCACTTAGAGCAGCTGCAAACCTCTCACACACATATCTCACAGGGTTTCATGCTCACAGCTATTCAAACATGGCAGCCACATTATTCAAAAAGGGATTTCACAACCTCAACTGACAAACTTTCCTCCTTGTTGCAGGACAAAATGATGCACATATGGAGGCAGCAAAAGGATATGTACAATTATATATCCAAAACCCTGTGAAGATCCTGGAGATGCTATCCATTACTGGAACATCCAGTGGTGAATGAGTTGCTAATGGCAGAGCTGAAACCATTTAATATGACAATCTCCTTTTATGTAAACTTCCCCACTTCCTACTTAATCCCATCCTACAATCTCTCCTGATTTAATAGCTGCGGGTGATGTTAGCAAGCCCTTGGTACTTTTCTCCCTCCTTGTACCACTACCCTTTCTTGCAGAATGCAGTTGTAACTAGTATTGAGAGCAATTTTGAGCCCCATACCTCAGGGAAAATGTATGGACACTGGAGCAGCTCCAGAGGAGATTCACGAGAATGATCCCAGGAATTAAAGTCTTATATGAGGAATCTGGGACTATATTCAATGGAGTTTTGAAGGATGAGGAGGGATCTTATTGAAGCTTTCAGAATATTTAACAGCCTGGGCAGCGTGGACATAAGGAAGATGTTTCCATTGGCAGGAGAGATGAGAACATGAGGGCACAGCCTTAGAATAAAGGGAATATCTTTTAGAACAAACATGAGGAGAAACATCTTTAGGCAGAGACTGGTGAATCTGTGTAATTCATCACCACAGAAGACTGGAGGCCTAGTCATTGAGTATATTTAAAACAGAGAAGATAAGTTTTTGATTGCCAAGGGGATCAAAGGTTACAGGGAGAAAGCGGGAAAATGGGGGATGAAAAGCCTATCAGCCATGATTGAATGGCAGAGCAGACTTGATTGGCTGAATGGCCTACTTTCTACTCCTATGTCTAATGGTCTTAAATGTTAGCAAGTCCCCTGGATCCAATTGCTTGAATTCTAGGGTCTTAGTGGCACTGATTGCTAAGGTAATGGATGCATTCGTTGAAAACTTCTGAAATTCCTGAGATTCTGGAAAGATTTCAGTGGATTTAAAAAGTGCAGATGTAACACCACTAATAAAGAAAGGATGGAGACAGAAATCAGGAAAATACAGAACAGTTAAAATAATATCTTTGCCACTGAGAAAATGCTAGAATATTGTTAATGAGATAGAGCAGGACATTTAGAAAATCATAGTACAATCAGACAGCGTGAACGTAGTTTTGTGAAGGAAAAATCAAGCTTGATAAGGATAGAACAAACAGCATAGAATCAAAGGAAACCAGTGGGTGTAGTCTATTTGATTTTCCAAATGTTATTTGCTAAGTGCCACATAAAAGGTTTCTATACAGGAGGTTATGGTAGTGGTGTTGTTACAGGAGTAAGAATAGAGTATTGCCCAACCAGCAGGAAATAGTAAGTCCAGATAAATGCATCATTTTCAGATTGCCTACCTGTAAGTAATGGTGTGTCGTAGGGGTCAATTGTGGGGCCACAACTATTTTAAGCTATCTTAATGACTTAGGTGAAGGAAGCAACTACATTGCAGCCAATTTTGATGGTCATACAAATCCAAGCGGGGAGGTAAGTTGTGAAGAAGATACAAAGGCCTGATTTTTATTTCCAAGTTGGATGTGCAGAGTCAGAAGAAATTAATTCAAGAACAGAATGGACATGGCAAGTAGTTCTGCAGATACCATAGATAGAAAATATATTCAAAAAGGATATGCAGATTCTGTGGACCAAGAGTTTAAATCACAAGGGTGGCATGAGCACCCTCCTCATAGCTCTTTTGGTTTTTCATGACAGCAGATTATTGTTAACAGAGGAAGTCTTCAATTTGGTAGCAGGTCAATTGGAATTAGATTTTTCTTTAATTATGAACTTTGAAAGTCTTTTAGTGCTTTGTTTTCCCACTTACAGAGAGAGAGGGAGACTTGTCTTGGCTTGTAGGCTTTTTGGAAATCTGAGTGCAATTTACTTTCCACAACTTAATGATAACAATGGTTACTAGGTAGTTTTTAACCCAAAGGAACGAGGTGCCCTCTAGTCTGATAGGAGAATAAAATCTAGCTTCTCCAAAAGTTACATGACTTTATGTAACCACACACTTCCATTTTTTCCTTTGAGTTGGTTAAAAAAAAGTACATTCTCTGCATCACAGCAAATTATTGAAGCTTTCATTTTCCGGGCTCCAATGAAGTATATGTAGTTTTTACAACATTTTGGAAGGCCCTGACACCTCTTGACAGATTGACACTTGTTAACACTATGTAGACAATTCTTGACAAGTCTTTACATTTGTAGACACTCATGATACTTCTTAACATGTCGACACCTGTTGTACCCTTTGTAATGTTAAATAGTACCAAGCAATGTATGCTTGCTTTATGTATAATCTTCTCCACAGCTAACAGTCTCAAAGGAGACCTAAAAATCACCCAAAGGAGCTCTGTTTCACTCCCCTGCCCCTCTCCCAGAGTATATCTGATGGTCATCCTATCAAATAATCCCTCTTCCTAATTCTAATCCCTGTAAGTTATTCAGGGGAATTATTTTTAGGCAAACCTCAACTCTCCAAAAGGGTATCCTGGATACTCAAAAGAAATAAACTGAGGGTAAACCTCTTCTCTTCTCTGGTCTAGCTTCCACACTGTGTTCCAAACACTTGGGACTCCAAAATCCAATTTCAGTGGAGACAGATGGTCACTTAATTAGCTAGCTGTCTCGAGGAATGGGGCAAGCCCAAAATAAGCCCATCTGACAATCTCGCCTTAGTGGAAATTAGAAATTCTGGATGCAAAGGCAGGGCTTAGACTCTTTATATTTTCTGATGTTTCAGTGAGTTCTGGCAAACATTGAGGCTGAAGAGTCTGAAAAGGGATATTGATTTGTTGAGGGGCAAGGCAAAAAATTAACAGATGGGGTATTATGTGGGAAGATGTGAGGTTGGTCAGTTTGTGAGGAAGAGTAAAATGCTCATCATAATTTAAATGGAAAGAGGTTGCAGGATGCTGCAGTACAGAACAACTTGAGAGTCTTTGTACACGTGTCACAAAATGTTTGCACACAATACAGCAAGTAATTAGGAAGCCAAATGGAAACTTGCCTGTTTGTATAAGCTGAATGAAATACAAACCTAGGCAAGTCTTATTGCAACTGGACTAGGCTTTGTTGAGACCTCATCTAGTGTACAATGTACAATTTGGCCTCCTTACTTCAGACAAAATCACAGATGTGATATGGCAGAGGAGGCCAATTAGACTTTCAGAGAGCATTGGGAAACTCACCCCGGCGTGGCAAGGAGAATGGGGCCTACTGAAAAGCTGGCAGACATTTGGAACTTAATCTTCAAAGGGAGCATAAACTGAACATGTTTCAGTTAAGTTAGTCATTGGAGAAGTACATTTTATCTTGTCTTTAGTGTATTAGTTGTGTTTAATAATGTTTAGTCTATGTTAATTTTAGTTTGTTTACTACATACAATGAGCAAGTAAAATACGATGGAGATCACCTGTTATAGGATTGCACCAACAGTGGAGAAATAAATCAATGAGCAATAAATACCTTTAAAAAACCATTTTAAATAACACTGATCAATGATTCTTCATGCTGCTTAATGTGTCAGTTGTGCAACATAAGGCGTTGCCTGGAGCATGAAACTCCAAGATGTCAATGGTGGTGTCAATTCATTTACAAGGAACTGGTATAAAGCTGAAAACAAGAAATGCTGGAGAACACAGCGGGTCAAACAACATCCATGGAGAGAGAGTAAGCTAATGTTTTGAGTCCACACTGCACTTCAACTTTGATGAAGAGTCACCTGGTGTACCCTAGAACTCTGTGGGAAGGAAGTGATCCTGGGCCTCTTGCTGAGATATTTGTATCATCAATAGCCACAGGTGAGGTGCAGGAAGACTGGAGGTTGGCTAAAGTGGTGCCACAATTTAAGAAAATCCAGGGAAGTCAGTCAGCCTGACATCAGTGGTGGGCAAGTTGTTAGAGGGAATCCTGAGGGAGAGGATTTACATGTTTTTGGAAAGGCAAGGACTGATTATGGACAGTTTACATGACTTTGTGCATGGGAAATCACTAACTTGATTCAGTTTTTTGAAGAAATAATGACGAGATTGATGAGACCAGAGCAGTGTATGTGATCTCTATTGACTTCAGTAAGGCATTCTACAAGGTTCTCTGTGGGAGGTTGGTTAGCAAGATTAGATCTCACTGAATACAGGCAGAATTAGCCTTTTGAACACAAAACTAACATGAAGGTAGAAGACAAAGGGTGATAGTGGAGGGTGGTTTTTCAGACTGGAGACCTGTGACCAGCAGTGTGTCACAAGGATCGGTGCTGGGACCTTGTTATCTAAATGATTTAGATGTGAACATAGGAGGTATAGTTAGTAAGTTTGCAGAAGACATCAAAATTGGAGGTTACCTCAGAATATGACCAGATCTTGACCAGATGGCCCAATAGGCCAAGGAGTTTAATTTAGATAAATGTGAGGTGCTGCATATTGGAAAAGCAAAACAGGGCAGGACTTATACACTTAATAGCAAGGTGGAGTGTTACTGAACAAAGAGACCTTGGTGTGCAAGTTCATAGTTCCTTGAAAGTAGAGACGCAAGTAGACAGTATAGCGCAGAAGGCATTTGGTAAGCTTGCCTTTATTGGTCAGAGCACTGAGTATAGGAGTTGGGAGGTCATGTTGTGACTGTACAGGATATTTGTTAGGCCAGTTTTGGAATACTGTGTGCAATTCTGGTCTCCCTGTTATAGGAAGGATGGTGTGAAACTTGAAAGGATTCAGAAAAGATTTACAAGGAAGTTGCTGAAGTTGGAAGATTTGAGCTGTAGGGACAGGTTGAATACACTGGATCTATTTTTCCTGGAGCGTCGGAGACTGAGTGGTGACCTTATAGAGGTTTATAAAATCATGAGTGGCATGGATAGATTGAATAGCCAAGGTCTTTTCCCCAGGGTTTGGGAGTCCAAAACGAGAGGGCATAGGTTTAAAGTGAGAGAAGAAAGATTTAAAAGGGATATAAGGGTATTTTTTTCATGCAGAGGGTGATGCACGTGTAAAATGAGTTACCAAAGGAAGTTGTGGAAGCTGGTATAATTAGAGCATTTAAAAGGCACCTGGATGGGGATATGAATAGGAAGGGTTTAGAGGGATATGGGCCAAGTGCTGGCAAATGGGACTAGATTAATTTAGGATATCTGATTGGCATGAGCCAGTTAGACAGAAGGGTCTGTTTCCATGCTGTACAATTCTGTGACTCTACGACTCTATTTAGACTCGAAATATTAGCTTGCTCTCTCTCAGGGATGGTGTCTGACCTGCTGTGATCTCCAACATTTGTTGTTTTCAATACAGATTCCAGCACCTGCAGTATTTTGCTCCTACTGGTATTGGGGCAGTAGGGGAATGAATTGAGTGAGTTAAGAAAGAGAGAGAGCTGAATTTTGAATGATCTCAAGTTCCCATAGGGTAGAATGTGGCAAGCAAGTAGAAGTGCATTGGAATAGTCTTCAGGTATGAGGGTTTCAGCTGCAGATGAACTGGGACAACAGGAGGTTGGGCAATGTTACAGAGGTGGAAATAGGCACGGATATAAGGTCAGAAGCTCACCTCCAAATCACATGTGACACCAAGGTTACAAGCAATGAGGCTTAACCCCAGATTGTTGCCAAGGAGAAAGATGGAGTTGGTTGCTATGAAACTGAGGTTGGAACCACTTCAACAAGAAGGTACTCACTCAACCGCTCCTTAATCAAGATTTGGCTGAGCGCTCAACCGAAGAATCATATTTAACTCAAATGTTAACTGTTTCTCTTTCCACAGATGTTGCCAGATCTGCTGAGTATTTCAAGCATTTTCTGTATTTCCTACTTGAACGTTTTACAAGGACTGGCATTGTGTATGGCATATTAATCCACTCTAATGAATATCCTATCTGTCTTTTTTGTTTCTGCTTTCATTAATTTATAATTTGCTGTCCATTAGGAAATTAAGGCCTTATGCCCCAGTACTGTACTTCTGAAAAAGAAGGACATAACAATCCTTCACAGAATTGCGACAGTGCAAAAGAGGCCATTTGGCTCATCTTGTCTGCACCAGTTCTATTGCCAATCTCCTTCCTTTTCCCCATATCTTTGCACATCAATTGTATCCAAATAATCATCCAATGCCCTCTTGAATGCCTCAATTAAACCTGCCTCCACCACCTTTCCAGGCAGTGCATTTCACCCCTTAACTACTCACTGAGGGAAAGCATTTTTTCTTACATTACCTTTGATTCATTTGCACATCACTTTAAGCAAAGTAAAAATGAAGTTTTTGATGCCACTACCACAATATAGAGTGGATATTAGTATGAAGTTCAGGTCACACCTGCAATTGCTAATTTGAAAATTTCTGTCATGATCACAGAGAGAAATATGGTATAAGAACTTGTATGATTGGTAACAGATTGAGGGGATGACCTAGTGGCATTATTGCTGAACTATTAATCCAGAGACCTGGGCAATATTCTAGGGACCTGATTTTGAATCCACTAAAAATAGTGAAATAAGAATCAGGGATGACTATAAAACTGATGTCATTTGCTAGAAAAAAAAATCATCGGCTTAACTAATGTCCCTTGAAGGAAACTGTCATCCTTACCCTGCCTGGATTACATGTGACTCCAGACCCATAAGCAATGTTGTTGACTCTCATTGGCCCTCTGGATGGGCATTAAATGATGGCCTAGCCAGCGATGCTCTCTTCCCATGAATGAATATTAAAAAAACATGGGCAACACAATAATCATGGTGACTTCAATCTACATATGGACTGGATAAAACAAATGAGAAGTAAAGTTGTGGAGGATAAGTTTCTGGAATATGTTTTGTTTGGTCTTCCAGAGGAGCACGTTGAGGAACTGACTGGAAGGCAGGATATTTTAGACTATTATTAAGTTCTGGAAAAATGCAAGTATTGTAAAAGAACCTTTAGAGTTGAATGACACAATGTGATAGAATTTTACATTATGTATAAAAGAGACGTAGTTCACTCTGAAGCAAGGATGTAAAATTTGATGAAGGGAAATTCTGAAGGCATGAGGCACAATTGACTGAGCTGAATTGGGAGAATTCATTAAAAGGCATGATTTGTGTATAGGCAATTAGCAGTCTTTAAATAATTACATGGCTTACAGCAACTGTACATTCCTTTGAGGTACAAACATTCAAAAAGATCAGTTAACAGTAACTGACAAAGGAAGTTAAGATTTGCATAATATTTAAAAATTAAGTGGTCAGAAATAGTAATAAATCTGAGGATTAGGAAGTATTTTTAAATACAGCAAAGGACATCCTTGGAAAAGAAAAGGGAAGTGAGAATAGGATAGCAATGAAATTTAACAAAACAACATTAAAACAGATTTTTAAAACTTTAGCATGTGCGCAGAAAGGAAATGTTGGCTAAGACAAATGGGGAATCCATTTCAGGCAGTGTCAGGAGAGTTTAGAATACCAATTGATCTCAAAACAGTAACTCCATCTCACACTTAGGGCTTGAAGCTAAGATGTGAAGGTGAGCATGGGTGTGAATGTTCAAGAATATTGAGAAATTAAAAATGCAATGAAGAAAATGAGTTAAACTGCAATGTATAGAAGCAATGCACACACAACTATATTCATGATCTGGAGATGCCGGTGTTGGACTGGGGTGTACAAAGTTAAAAATCACACAACACCAGGTTATAGTCCAACAGGTTTAATTGGAAGCACACTAGCTTTCGGAGCATCGCTCCTTCATCAGGTAATTCATCAATCACCTGGTGAAGGAGCAGCGTTCCGAAAACTAGTGTGCTTCCAATTAAACCTGTTGGACCTGGTTTTGTGTGATTTTGAGCTATATTCACCTAACTATTGCATCACAGAGGTACTCATTACCTCTAGAGTACTTTGAAGTGTTCTGATATGTGAAAAGTAATACATAAATGCAGATCTTTATCAAGTTATTTGAAGAATGTGGGAGTTGAAGCATGCTGAACAATCATCCAATGGAAAGGTAAGGGTTAGGGACAAAATTCAGGATGGCACTGAGAGGGAAACTCAATGTACTGCTTAAAACAAAAAAAATTCTAAACAGGTTGTAAAGATATGGAAACTAAGTCAGAGAGAATGCCAATTAATTATAGGACAATAACAGAGAGATGAGTCAAATTAGGTGGGCAGTTGACAAACCTTTAGCAAACATTCTAATAGATTTTCCACCTGTTAATAAATCCAGTATTTGATAAAATACCTATTGACCATAAATGGAAATATAACTGCAATAAAGGTTTGGACTACCAGTCCTCAAGGAAGAAGTTTCAAATTTTTGAAAAGTTTGGATACTGAGTAAGAAGGAACAATAATACAGTTTGACTTAATTCTGGCATTATGTTTGAGGAATGAAACAATGAGGACTAATGTAGGGAAATCAAAATGTTTAACAGTGAAAATATTGAGTTTTGAGGAGAAATTTCCAATCAACAACAGGAATTGGGAGGGTGGTGATTTCAACTTAATCAGGTGACTTACCCACCAATGCCCCTCTACCACCATTACAACCCCCCCAACCCCCTCCAGATCCTGTGAGCTTCAATTATAACCAGTTTTCACCTTCTGAGTGGGTGACTAAAGCATATACCTGAAGCAATACACATTTCTCTTTTCATATGACGATCAGGGTACAATGATGTCAGGGGGTTTTGATTACAATTTTAACTCCAGACTGAGTGAGGAAGCCATTACAGTTTGTCCTGCCATTTGAAATCAAATAATAAACTAATGGCAGACTAAGGCATTAATTTAATAGCTTCCCTTTGTGCGGGCAGGGGGAGCTACCTAGGTCCTCTTAAGATTTTCAAATGTTTGTGGGGGCAAAAAGAGGATTGGATGCACTTTGCAAATAATATGCCCAGATGTCATGCCTATGTCCCAACATTAGCAATACAACACAATACAATGCAATACAATTCAAACTGAAGGCCAAGAGTTGGGACATTGGAATCTGCTCATCCTCAGGTTAAGTTCCATGAGGAGATTGTTCATGAGACAGGAAGGATGAGAAGGCAATTTTCAATTTGTGAATACATTGTTTATGTTGAAAAAGTTTAGAACCAGAGGATTTTGTTCCATATTGAATGCCAAACCTCACAATTAGTCATTTGGCCGCTCTCGCATACGGTGAAGTTGCTACACTTTGAAGGTGCTGCCTTTTCTCTTCTGCAAAGCAGCAACATCGGCCCTATCAAGGCTGACATCAGCCTTTCTGTTGCACCCACTCCCCCTACCCCATAATGCTCAGTACCGCTAACTGGCACCAAGCTTACTGCCAGCTCAATTAGAGCATTTGCCTTTTAAAACTGTATCCCACCAGCAATGCAGATGTTGTGTCGTGTTGGGACCCAGGGTTTTCGAATCGAACTGAGAAGTCAAGACCCAAGTCCCCACATTTACCTGGAAACTACTGGACACTCATTAAATTACGTCTATTTCTCTGCAGGGTCTTTGCATCCTTCTCATAACTTGCTTTCTTGTCGAGCTTCAAATTATCAGAAGACATGGATACAACACAATTGGTCACATTATCCAGATCATTGGATCACTAATAATAGAGTGCCCAACACTGTCACAGTCTACCATCCTGAAAATGACCCTCTTTCTGAGTTCTGAAGAAGTCATTTCGAACTTGAAAGACTAACTCTGTTTCCCTATCCACAGCTGCTGCCTGACTGATGAGTTTCCCCACCTTTCTCTGTGTCTACCTCCTCATTATCCTCCCTGTTTGTCAAATCCTCAAAGAGTCTAATAAGTTTGTCAAACACTATTTTCCTTTCACAAAACAATGTTGATATTGCCTGGTTGTATTTTCTAATTGTTCAGAATGTTATTGAGCATTTTCCCAAAGACAGACTTTAGACTAACTGGCTTACATTTTGTCTCTTCCTTCTTTTTAACAGCAGCTTTACATTTTGCTGCTTTTCAATACATTGAGACTTTCCCAGAACCTCTGAAATGTTGGAAGGTTACAGCTAATGTGTACCCTATCTTTTATTTGAAGATCCTACAGTGTAGGCCATCAGGGGCATGTTAGCTTTAATTTCCATTAGTTTGCCCATTATGTTATTCTTTAGTGCAAATGATTGTTCGAAGTTCATCCATTTTTCCTCCTAATTTTCTCCTACTTCTGACTGTTTTTTATAACTTCTTCTGTGAAAGCAGATACTAAGTACTTATTCAAACTCTCAGCCTTTCCTTCATTTCCCAATATAAAGTCCCCAGTTTCAGGAACTTTAAGGAATGTTTAGCTATTCTCAATTCCTTTTAGCTTGGAGAAGAATTTACTGACTGTTTCTTTTCCTTGATAATTTTCTCTCATATTCAAGCACTCCCTCTTCATTTATTTTTTAAGACATCCTTCGCTGGATTCTAAACTTTCCCAATCTTCTGGGCTACTATTAATTTTTATAACTGTTTCTTCCAATTTGACACCACCCTTAACCTATTTAGGTCAATGGTCTCTCCTTCAGGTAGAGTCTTCCTTCCTTAATGGAATATATGGTTTTGAGAGTTAGAAATGTTTCCTTAAATGTCTACCATGTGCTGCACTGTTAGCTTCCCTTTTAAACTATTTTCCCAATACTCTTTGACAAACTCTATCTTCATACCCTTATAATTTATTTTATTTAAGTTTAAGGCATTTGCATTTCTCACTCCCAAACAGAATGCAAAGTTTTCAGCTAGGATCACTCTTGCCTAGAGGATTCATTACTATGAAGGCTTTAATTAATCTTGTCTTATCACACATTATCAGATACAAAATAACCAGTTCCTTGTTAGGTTCAAGACTGTATTGTTCTATTAATATCTGTCCTCCTGTTTCATTCATTGACTAATTGTTTTATCTTTATTTAATTTATTATTAATATTAATTTGTGAAAAAGCCCCTTGCAAAGACCTATTTCTGAATGTAATAGGTGTATAGGTCAAATTATTTATGAGAGGTGTCACCTCTTTTGAAACTTGTTTTTTTTTGTACGGCATATGTAAGTAAGTTTCCAGCTTCAACTGCGCAGCAAGGTTTCCAATAATTTTCTTCCAATAAGATCCTTCCAATAAATTCAATGCTTAATAAAGTGCCTACTAGCCCTTGCTTCATTAAGCACAATTAAAACTGATGTAAGCAGTCTTAAAACGGAATTAGTGTCAACTTGTAGCTGGTGGTCCTATAAGATATTTCTACTGCCAATTGTTAAACTGCTGAAATTTTAAATTATTCCCTCAGGCAAACTGTTTCTCAGTTGCCGCCTTCCTGTAACTGAACAAAGAGATCTGTCTCTAAACTCAAATTCCAGTTAAGCAATCTGTTCCTGTCTCCCAGTATTGAAGGTGTGGCAAAAGATAATTTGGTAAATATTTGTGCAAGAAACATTCATGAGAGTATCAGAAACAGGGCACTGGCCATCTCACTTTGTTAATAAGATCCTGAGAACATTAGAACAACTCATACTTAACTTCACTTACACTCAATGAAAATCATTCTGCCAATCAGCTGTACAATTCAACTCACATAAAGACATCATTAATTGTTCATTAATAATATAAATTATAAAATAAAACTGACACAGCATGAAAACTTACCACTGCGAGAATAAGCAACAACAGTTTATCATTGTTTTGGTATTTGGATGCCTTCATGATGTCTGAGTATCTGTAACATGGACACAAATTAATAACAAAATTGTTAATTGCAACAATTGCGTGGTAAAAGAACTTTCCATATTCCATCAGGAAAATTTAAATCACTTTATATAACACATGTAGGATTTTTTGGCTAGTATTTCACTGCTTGAAAAAATATTGGGGAAGGTTTCCATTTCCATCTGATAGGACAGATAACAGCCTCTTTATAAAATTAACCTGATTGTCATTCCACTGAAATAAATGGAAAGGAAATCAAGAATGTTCTGCAAAGAGTATATAATTATCCTGCCAGATTACCAGCCAGGCGCTAAAGAAAGCATGTCTAACCTATTATTAAACTACAAATCATATTAAGCAATATAGAACTTAAATATAACTCCTCATGTATACAAAATGCCTTACAACTGAGAGGTGAACAAACATGTATTGAAGGTGCTTTGGGCATAAACAATGTTACAAGAGGAAAGGTTAGAGATAATGAAAGGCTTTTGAAGATGGACAGAGATACAAGTCGAAACATTTAAGAAGAGATGTGAAGCGTGATGATGTCATGAGGCCAAAGACTCTGCCACTTAAAGTAGAGATGGGCATGGGCGCAAACATACATCTGAAGCAATTGTAGAAATAAATTAGAATTAGATCATATCTTATAAAATAAGACTGGCATTTGGGTTCAACAGATGGCAATGTGGACTAATAAATCAGTTATGCAGGTGAAGTATAAGTATAGAGACATAAGCAAGAGTGGAAAGAGTCAAGGTCCTGAAATTTGGCTGTTCCAACTTTTGGGCACATGCTTGAGACAAAGAGTATTCCTGATGTCTGAATGGTGAAGCTTTAGGCCCATAATTATTTGAGGTTCAGGCCTTTATGTTAGAATTAAAGCAATCTTAGAGGAAAACAGTAAGACAATATCAGGCTACAGCTGATGGAATTCAGGTGAATTGGTCTAAGGTTTCAGGCTGGAATTCAGGCCCTGATCAAATTTAGACTGGAAATGGGGATCTGTAAAATGACAGGGGCACTTTCTGAAGTTGATTGAGGATTCAATAGACCTGCAATTGAGAAAGGCTCTACAATCAGCTCGATCTTTCTTGACTGACAGGTGATTTGAATGGATTGATCCCCGGCCAGTGATGCGAGCTCCAACCACTGGTTGCTTCATGGTAAACTGACTCTAGAGACAAGACCTCAATATGTGCAAAAGGCAAGAAGTTTGCTTGAAGGTATGGATAAAGCATGTCGTTTCTTTGTCCTTTCCCAATGTGGTGGATTGTGCAACATTGACTTAGGAGCAGAACTCGGCTACTCGGTCCTTCGAGCATGGTCTGTCATTCAATAAGACCATGGCTTATTTGGCTGTGTCCGCAACAGCACTGTGCTGTCTCTCTATCATAACCCTTTGCTTCTATCAAAAATCTATCCAACTCTGTCTTGAGAAAATTTAATGGCCAGCATCCACTGCTCTCCATGGAAAAAAACGTTCTATAGACCAACAATTATTTAATAGAAGAAAAGTTATCGTCATTGATTCTTTCTCTTATAAGGCAGATCTCCTCAACTGTGTTTCGAGTTCTAGTCTTCTCACAAGGGGAAATATCCATCTGGGTTTCTACCCTATCAGGTCCCCTCAGAACCTTATAAGTTCCAGTAAATTTGTGCACATATTTCACTTCTGCCATGTTTGGGAGTTAGTGTGCAAGTTAGCTACTACAAATAGTTGTTCACTGAACATATAGACCAATATATCTTCAGGCCTCACATTCCCATCAACTCCACAATTTCATTTATATTTTATCCACAATGTTTGATTTACTATTGAAAACAGTAAATTAACACACAAATATATTATGTTTAACATTGGTATCAGATATAGTAAACAACTAGCATTGTGTTAAAAGTTGAAACCCTATCTCAAGGAACCATCACTCTCTGTAAATTGCTTGCCCTGCTTTCACTTCTGTTTGCTAAGACATTATTAAAGTACTTGCCTTGTAACTCCTAGCTATTTCATCACAAGCAAGGAAAGCAGTCAGCCAGAATTCACTTTTGTGGTATGGATTCCGCAGAACTATGCAAGATACCATCATGCAACAGGACACAGCACTGGTAGTCATGCCATAGGTAAGCAGGATCTACTGGCAGGGCCTCCTAACAAAAGTAGAATTTGCCTCTTCAATTAAACCTAACTAAATGACAATAACAGATTCCTGTGTATACAAATCAGACAAATATAGGATTATTGCCCAACGCCTTAATTTTTCAATTAGATCTGCATAAACATGGTAGCAGTGAGGTATATATAAAATTATACACATGCAAACAAAAGTAATGTCACATTTGAATGTTTCTACATTATCTGAGTTAAAGCATAACAAATGAGTATATATTTTGTTAAGATTAGATTTTGGAAAATAAATAATAGAAAACCTGTTTTATTTTCATCTTTTAATTTCTACAATTAGTTTTCCTTCTTTTCTTTAGACATCTTGATGCACATGAATTCCCAATAGCAATGACAGTTTGGAGACCTTACTTCTCAATCATTATGAATACTGCTCCTTAAATTACTATGCAGTGTTATATAATGAGGACAGCCTCATGTTGGTTTCTTTGGGTGGGATTGAAGCTCCATATTTAAATCTGCGATGGGAGGAAGCTTACTTTTCTCTCTTTGCAAATTGACTTATGAAATGGCTAGAATTTATGGAATGATTTGCTTTTATAGAGAAGAATAATTTGGATTCTTTCAAATAAAAGTCTCTTCACTTTTTTATTATCTTTTCCTGACAATGTACCAAAATCAAGAACTCTCTGACTGTAGCAGCTCTGCACTCAATCAAAAAACAAAGATTATGTCACCTCCACCTGCACTGTCTATTTCAGAGGCCTATGCATGGCTGAAGTTAATCATTACTAGATGTTAAGCCATACTTTATTTCTTTTTCATGAAATCAATCCCATTTTTGTTGGCAATGTTTTACACGCAAATGGAACTAACAAATTCCTGAAAATCTGCTTAATATTTAAACTCTGGGCTTTTTTGAAAGGCATTTAAAAACAGCGATTAAAAGCACAGAAACTATAAAATTTCAAATAATCTGTAGCTTGGAAATTATGCTGCGATATTGTCCAAACACAGATTAGCTTTGTGTTCAATGTTTGTACAATCTCTTCCATCTGCTATTTTACAGGAGATAGTAACCTGTTTATTTTTGTCATACAATACCATACAGAAAAATAACCAGGCTTATTTGTTTTTTTTAAACACCTAAAAAGCATAGCAACCTTTCTAAAAATTCAAATTTTACATATGAGGTACATTTACTATGATAATAAAGAATGGTTCTTGATATATAAGGGCAGTAGAAGCTGTCATCATTTATAAATGCATGTTTTATAAGAATCCATACAGAAGCATAGCAAACAAGTTTCTACAAACCTGTTGGACCTGATTGTAACAGACTGTATTAATCGGGTGGGTCTCAATAACAACCTGAGACAGTCACCATTTTTACATTAACAAGAGCTGGTTAACAATTCTTTTTCTTTCAAAACAGCCCCTCAATCATCAATTGGATAAAGAAAACTTCAATCAGCACCTGAACAAAAATACAAATTGGTCACAAGACTGTATTGAGCTGATTTTCTTCATACACAGATTATTGAAGATTTCACTGAGACAAATTGGTGAAATGATTACATTTTGCAGTATGTTTCCACACTATTAAATAAAGTTATTTTAAGACATGTTGCTTAAATCCAAAACAGAAACTTTTCTACATATGTTAGGTTGTAGTCTAAGCTTGCCACCAATTGTCAATTGCATAACATTAACCAAGAACTACGCCCTTTTGAAAAGTCTTCACCTTGCTAAAAGGTTGTGCTTCTCTGTAAGTTTGATTGCTGCCTTACTTTAAATCTTAAATCTTCAAGCTACACACAAACAGCAGCTGCAACTTATAAACTAAATATTCAGTTACCTGTCAATCAGATTGTTCACTTTTGCTCTATTTCCTGTGGTTTAGAGACTAAACGTAACAAAATAAAACCTGATTCAAAATAGGCGTTGGCAAACTTTAACCGTCACTTTATTGCAGCTAATGATTTGCTCAGTCCATACCTGATAAAGTACAATTGGTGTACTTTAACAAATAAAGTGGAAAGATCCCTCCTTCAACTGGTTTCGGTGATGTACAAAGGTGCAGAAACAGCAGTCTACAGTTTTGTCAAACCCCACAGTAAAACTATCAAGACACGCCCCTTTGCTATAATCATTTGAATTTCTGTACTGCTTAACAATTTCCAACTCTACACTGTTGCACAATTTGCATTGCCCATTTACTCCCAAGATGAGCAAGCCTGTTTCTTTTTCAAATAAGCCAGTTTATTTTCTTTTCAGTGGAAAATCTTCCCATTTCATTTTTAGAAAAATAATTTAACTTGCTTTAATCTTTTTAAAACATAATATCCTACCTATCGACTGTTAATGAAAATCATCGCATTCAATGTCAGCAGTAGTCTTGGTTAGAGTGGGCAGCTTCAGTAGCAATGAGATGCCTCCATTCCAACTGTCAATGTCCCTTCTTAGTCTGAAATCCTGGGATCTGCAAAACCAAAATACGTTGGGCAGGCACCTGAGTCATCATCATGGGCCTACCTGATGGGTAGTTATTGGGTGTCTGAGTTAGATAGGAAGTAACAAAAGTTCTGTTGAAGAAAACGTGCTGCTCGAGCTTAATGGAACATTATTGAGCTGAAAGTATCTCTAGGAGTGGGACTGAGTGGAAAAGGAATGAAAATTTTAATCTATCTTAATTAGTTATTATACTTTATGATGTCAAATTGAAGACTGGAACATGGCTTTTTCATCAGGTTACTGCGTGAAGAGAATCTTTGATCAGTTGTTGTCCAGTTCGTATTCTGTAAGTGACCTCAAGATAGTGAAGCTTTGTGATCAGTCCACTTTGAGCATAAATGTCAAAACATGTGGTATGCTATATTTCTACGATTTTTTAATGTCTTTATTCTTTTGTGTGATGTGAGCTGCACTGGTAAGACCCACTCTTGTTGCCCAATCTTAAATGCCTTGAGCTGAGTAACGTTGTGGACCATTTCAGAGGGTGGTTAGGCATTAAACATTGCTGTTGGTGTTGATCTGTGAGTGGGCCCAACTGGGTAAAGATGATGGCACTTGCTTCTCTAAAAGACATTAGTGAACCAGATATTTGTTTACACTAATCGATAGTCACCTTTACTGAAACTTGTTTTATCTTCCAGATTTATTCATTGAATTCAAATGTCACCACCTGTTGTAGTGGGATTTGAACATATGAACCTATCAAATTGAATCAAAGATAGGACATTTGACTCTTCAAACCTGCTCTACCATTCAATATAATTATGACTGATCTGTTTATGTTTAAAATTTCATTTTACATCTACTCCCAATAACCTTTGATTCCCTTATCTAATAAGAATCTATCCAACACTCCCTTAAAAATACTAATTGACCCCACCTCCCTGACCTTCTGAGGCAGAGTTCCAAAGCTGAACAACTCTCAGAGCAAAAGATAATGTCTCCTAGTTCTCCTTTTCCTGTTCACCTTGCTAAAATCATTCAGAATATCATACATTTAAATCAAATCAACACTCAATCTTCTAAACTCTTGTGGAAACAAGCCCAGTCTGTCCAATCTATTAACATTCCAGATATCAATGTAATGAACCTCCTCTGAAACACTTCCAATACATTTACATCTTTCTTTTAAAAAAGAGGAGACTAAAATGTACACAGCATTCAAGATGTGTTGTTGGCAAGTGTAATACATAGCTGAAGCATAACATCCTCAATTTCTTTCATAATAAAGAATAATATCATCAATCTTCTTGATTGCAGTAATCTAGCAAAGAACATAAAAATGGACTGTAAAAGTTTCTTTAGATGTATAAAAAAGAAACAACTAGCTAAATCAAAATTAGGTCCATTACAGGCAAAGTCAGGGGAATCTATAACCTTGAGGCAGATTCAATTGAGGCATTCAAGAGAACATTGGATGATTATTTGGGTAGAAGTGATGTGCAGGGATATGAAGAAAAGGTTGTAGATTGTCACTGGGGAATAGAATCAATACAGGCACAATGGGCTGAATGGCCTACTTCTGCACCACAACAATGCTGTGATTACATGCATGTATCTGCATTCTAACCTTTGTGACATGTAGGTCCCTATGCACCATGGAATTCCACCATTGTTCTTCATTTAAGTGACGCCCATGCTTTTATTCTTCCAGGCATTGTGAAGAACTTCACATTTTCTACGTTATAATCACTCTGCCAGATGTTTGCCCACCCTCTCAACCAATCCATTTCTGATGACTTCACAACATACCTTACTAGCTATCTTTATATTGCACGTGAATTTCACTCCATGCCTTCACTTCTGTTATCCAATCATTGATGTAAGTTGTAAAACAATGAGACTCCACTCATCACATCAAAGTAAAAATTCTGCAGATGCTAGAAATCTGAAATGAAAAGAGGAAATGCTGGAGAAACTCAGCAGAACAGGCAGCATCTGTGGAGAAACAAACAAAGTGCTACTGGTCATGAACAATTTTTTATTACAAGCTCCCATCAACTCCCTTCCCAGCCATGTCTTGTTTGAGTCATGCTGGTTTTGCTTTCAGCAGAACAGAACCATTTTCTCCTTACCTCACCAATCCTTTATAATTACAGTGGCGCCTCGGAATCCAAATTTAGTTCGTTCCAGGAGGCTGTTCGGATTGCGAAAAGTTTGGATTCCGAAACTATTTTCCCCATAAGAAATAATGGAAAGTGAATTAATCCATTTCTGGACCCAAAAAAAAACATTTTCAAGACACTTTTAATAAAAGCAAGAAATAAATGTACTAACATGAAAATAACTTCATTTACCTTAGTGAGGAGTGCTAATGGTGAATGCACTTATTTGCTCCACTGCTATTCTTGGTTGCAATGGCAAATGCACAACGGTGATAATTTAAAAAAGCAGCACAAATCATGAGGTAAACTAGTGATGGACACACGAGAGATGCTTTCACGACTACTTCCAGGGATAAACTGAACAAACAATGTGCGACCTGAACAGTACGTGATGTTCAGATTCTGAAAATGTGTTCGGATTTTAGCGCAAAATTTTCTCGAAATAATTGTTAGGATTCCGATTTGTTCGAACAATAGGGCGTTCGCATTCCAGGGTCACCACTGTATTTTATTTCTCTATTTCGCCTTCACCTATTGAGGCCTGTCAAAGTGGCTGCAATAGCAGTAATTCTATTTGATTAGGAGGTTTTTAGAACACGGCAAAGGAAGACCAGGAAACTGATAAGAAAAGGGAGAATGGAATATTAAAACAATCTTGCAAAAGACTCAAAAGCCGGTTGTAAAAAGCTTTTATAGATATATTAAAATGAATGACTTTGCTAAGACAAGTGTGAATCTGTCACAGGCAGTATCAGGTGAATGTGTAATGGGAAGTAGAGAATTGTGCAGAGAAGTTAAATAATTACTTTGCGCCTGTTTTCACTGAAGAAGATACCAGAAACCTCTCAGACCTAGAAATCCAAGTGTCCTGCAAGATTAAATAGTTGAAGGAAATTAGCAAAAAGATCAAGATTGTACTGGAGAAATTAATAGAACTGAAAGTTAAATCCCTAGGATCTAGTCTACATCCCAGAGTGTTGAAAGTGGTGGCTGGAAAAGGGTAAGGAGGACAGGAGAGAGTAAAAGGGGAAAACCATATGGAAAAGAATGGAATACTGTAAAAAAACAGAACACAGTAGAGAATAAGCTTGGACGTGAGTAGGCTAAGAGAGCAAGGAGTAGTGCTTAAAATTCATCTGAGGAAATAGATAGTGCGACATAGGCAATTCAACCCCAGAAACATAGAAAGGGAATAATCAGCAGTTACTGAAGGAGCAGTTGTTATCTGTGTTGGGCAAGATGGTCATGCTACATGACCCTAGACCATAGGTTAGCTATGTATAGGTATACAGAATGTGGAAGATAGACTGTGAAATCAGATTAGCACTGTGTGGGAACAGGGAAACAGAGGGTCTGGTGGAAACATGAAAAACAAAATTGGGAGCTGACAAGTAAATAATTGACATGGTACATAATTTATACCAAAGCTTCATGAAAACATCTTGACACAAAAATATGTAATCATGTTTTTTTGAGCCGGAAATGAAAGTGTCCCTGAGCTTGATTTAGAGACATCTCCTGCATATATATGATAAAAACATGAGTAAATTTACATTGCTACTAAGTAAGTAAGTTAGCTCACTGAGCTGGAAGGTTTGTTTGCAGACATTTCGTTACCTTGACTAGGTAACTTCATCAGTGAGAGTCTCCAGTGAAGCGCTGGTGGTATGTCCCCACTCTCTATTTATAGATCTTGGTTTCTTAATGTGCATGATGTCATTTCTGGTTCATTTTTTCAAGGGAAGGTAGATGGAGTCTAAGTTGATGTGATTATTAATGGAGCTCTGGTTGGAATGCCATGCCTCTGAGTATTCTCATCTGTATCTTTGTTTCACCTGTCCTAGGATGTGTGTGTTGTCCCAGTCAAAGTGGTGTCCTTCTTTGTCTGTATCTATGGAAACTAGTGATGGTGGCTCATTTCTTTTTGGTGGCTTGTTGGTGTCGATGTATCCTGATGGCAAGTTGCCTGCTTGATTGTCCAATGTAGCGTTTTTTTTAACAGTTCTTGCATGGTATTTTGTAAATGACATTAGTTTTGCTGGTGGTATCTAATAGATCCTTTAGGTTCATTAGTCGTTGTGTTGGTAGGTATGTGGCTACTATGATGCCAAGGGGTCTGAGTAGTCTGGAAGTCATTTCTGATATGTTTTTGATGTAAGGTAATGTGACTATAGTTTTTGGTTGCATTGTGTCTGCTTGTTTGGGTTTGTTTCTGAGGAATCGGTGGATTGTGTTTATTTGGGTACCCATTTTTCTGAAAATGTTGCAAGATATTTTTCTTGTGCTGTTTGTCATTCTTGGGTGCTGCAGTGTGATGTAGAATGTTAAAATAATGTCTTGATGCAGCTCTATTTATGGGTTTTGGGATGATTGCTTCTGAAGTTAAATATTTATTCTGTGTTTGTTGTTTTACTGGTGTTGTGTGTTTTCTCTAATTTCCCTGTACCAGTGGCTACAGAAATATATTATTATTGATGATTATCATCCAAAGTTCTACAGATTCTGGAATGATTCCTCAGGATTGGAATGTAACATAATTATTCTGCTATTTTAAAAGAGAACAGAAGAGAAAACTGGGAACAACAGAATTGTTAGCCTTACATTAGTAGTAGAATAAATGCTATGATCGACTGTAAAGGATGGAATGAATAGACATATAGTAATAATGATCTAACTGAGCATAGCCAGCATGGATTTGCAAATGGAAAATCATATTTGATAAACATGTTGGAGTTTTTTTGAAGATTTTTCTAATAAAATGGATAAAGGAGATCCGATGAGCATAGTATGCTTTGATTTTCAAAAGTTTTTTGATCAAAACTCCATCAAGAGGCTGATTAATAAAATTAAAGCACATGATGCAGAAGGCAATATGCATAGATGAATGATTGACTACCACACAGAAAACAGAGAATAGAAATAAATGGGTCATTCTCATGTTGGCAGACTGTGACTAGTGGGATACCACAAGGATCAACAGTTGGGCCCCAGCTATACACACTGTAGATCATTAATTTAAAGGTGATGATCAAATGTAATATTCTCAAATATCTGGCTGATACAAAGCTTCGTAGGAATGTGTGTTGTGAGGAAGATATAAAGCAATTTCAGGAGGATTTGGATGGGTTAGTGAGTAAGCAAGACCATGGCAGATGGAGTCTAATGTGGAAGATGTGGGGTTTTTCACTTTGGTGAGAGAAACAGATATGCAGAGTATTTCTTAAATGACAAGAGATTGGAAAATGTAAATGTAATGCAATTGAATGTCAAGGAGAGATGGTTTAATTGTTTCTTGTTCGAGATGGTCATTAACAGTGACACATGTGTGGTGCAAGTGGTCCATGTCACTTATCAGAACAAGCCTGGACGTTGTCCAGATTTTGATGCATCTGGTTCTTCAGTACCTGAGGAATTGCGAATGGTGTTGAACATGTGCAATAATTGGTGAATATCCCACTTCTGATTTTATGATGGAGGGAAAGTCATTGATGAAATAACTAAAGATGGAGGGGTCAATGACACTACCCTGAGCAATTAGAAGGTCTCTTGTGGTGTACAGGTAGTGTCTAGAGTAGTGTAATGACAGGTTGATTAGAAAACATCTACCCTGAGGAACTCCAGCAAAGATGTCCTGTGACTATGATAATTACCCACCAACAATAACAACTATTTTCCTTTTGATCAGGTATGATCCCAACCAAGATAACTACTCCTAAATTCTTAGGATATTTGTCAAATCCTTTAACATGTTCTACTTGATAAAAGTCATTTGAGGTAGTTTGCTGGCATCAAACCACTAAGTCTTTTTTTTTACCACATGTTTGCCCTAGCATTTCTGACCAGTTTCTGAAGGAAGGTTTCCCTTTGAGGTGCTGAGTTGCCTTTTTGCCACTGCCAGGTTATTATAGTTGCTCTCTCTATCGGCCATCATGTTTCAGCTGCTGATTGCTTGTTTTCATAAGGCTTTAATGCTTTTAAACTGGTAAACTCACCTGCTTGCAAGTTTTTTTCTTCTGGCTCTCTTGAATTTCTTCTCATATTGAGGGTCAGATTCACACTACTGCAACAAAGTGGCATTTTCACAAATTATCGCTCTTGTACGTTGTGATATTTGCAACTCCTACCAATGTGGGGCAGTGGGTAAGGGCTGTTTGTTTTTGCTTTGCCTTGGGCTTTAATAGCATACAGGACAAACTGGATAAAAATGTTTCAGAAAAGTACTAATGCATTGACGCAACAAGCATTACTACTTGCCAGGAGAAAGTGAGGTCTGCAGATGCTGGAGATCAGAGATGGAAATGTGTTGCTGGAAAAGCGCAGCAGGTCAGGCAGCATCTAGGGAACAGGAGAATCGACGTTTCGGGCATTAGCCCTTCTTCAGGAATGAGGAAAGTTGGTCCTCCTGTTCCCTAGATGCTGCCTGACCTGCTGCGCTTTTCCAGCAACACATTTCCATTACTACTTGCCAGTCATACATAAACATCGGGAACTTTGAGACCTTCTTACTTCCTTCAAGAGTCTGTGTGCGACTTCAGTAGAATGGATGATGCTATTTAACATGCACATTGACCCCTTAAGAACTACTACCTCATGCAACAGAGAGTTTTCCCTCCCAATTCCCATTGATTCACATTTTCCTAGGGTTCCTTGATGTTACACTTGGTCAAATGCTACACTGATGTCAATTGATGGAGCATAAATTATCATTTGTGGAACGTTTATCCAAAACATGCATCAAACTTCGCATGAAAAAGCATTTCCTAAGTTCATTCTGAAAATTTATGGTCCTAATTATTTGACCATGCCCTTATCCCTAGACTCCTCAACAAACCAGAATCACTTTTCCCAATCTGGCAAATTTTCTATGTGTGATATCCTGAAAATATTCTTCAAACCTATCATACCTTTAATCATATGTCAACTTTCAAAATTCTGTGAATTACAATGCTAATTTATGTAAATTCCCCTTGAAACTTAACACTTGGTAAATCCTGGTAAATCTGTAGTGAAATCCCTTTGAAGTCTTCTTTCTAAACTGTAGCACCCTGAACTGTTCAAGTCTTCCAACCATTGTCTGACATGGGATATTTTATTGTTCATTGAGTAGCCCCACTGTGGAATTACTTATTGTGACCTTCTTCCATGACTTTGTAAAATATAAACGTGACCATATAATGATATATTAGCTGGCTTGCCACTTTCCACTTGCCATAAACTTGAACTCCTCTTATCTTCCACCAATCACCTATCATTCCTGTGCTCACTGATCTACTTTGGCTCCTGGCCTGACACAGTTTGATTTTATAATTCTTCCTTTTTTTTAATTCCTGCAGAGTCCAACTGCCCTCAGCCTTTATAATATCTAACAATCCTTTAAGATCTCAGCTGCACTCCTCCAATTCTGTGATTCAATGAATTCTGCCATTTATGCAAGTCTGCTTTTAATCACTCCACTCATGCCAGTCATGGATTCCACTACATGTGCCTTAAACACAGAAATTCTCTTCCTTAACACCTCTGTCTGTCTATCTATCTAACTTTAAGACATTGCTTAAAGCACAACTATTGTCATCATCCCATTGTCTCCTAATGTGGACTCATGTCAAATTTTAATTATGACACCTTAATAAAATGTCTTGGGATTAATATTCTTGCTAAACTATGCAGTTGTGCATCCATACAGCAGCCTGACAGCACAGTTGCACAGGCGTTATTCTAGAATCGAATATCCTTTATTGTAATGTGTACTCAAGTACAGAGGAACAGGAGTACAGTGAAAAGTTTACAATGTCACCTCTTATGGCACCAGCCTAATTACAAGTTACCTAGGTACAAATCTTAGATACAAAAATATGAATAAAAAAGGAAAAGTAGAGTCATAGAGATGTACAACATGGAAACAGACCCTTCGGTTCAACTCGTCAATGCCGACCAGATATCCCAACCCAAACTAGTCCCACCTGCTAGCACCCGGCCCATATCTCTCCAAACCCTTCCTATTCATATACCCATCCAATTGCCTCTTAAATGTTGCAATTGTACCGGCCTCCACTACATCCTCTGGCAGCTCATTCCATACACGTACCACTCTCTGTGTGAAAATGTTGCCTCTTAGGTCTCTTTTATATCTTTCCCCTCTCACCCTAAACCTATGCCCTCTAGTTCTGGACTCCCCCACCCCAGGGAAAAGACTTTGT
>NC_057713.1:41155309-41337677 GCF_004010195.1 Chiloscyllium plagiosum | reverse complement strand
ATCAGTCCTTGCCTTTCCAAATACATGTACATCCTGTCCCTCAGGACTCCTTCCAACAACTTGCCCACCACCGCCGCCAGGCTCACTGGTCTATAGTTCCCTGGCTTGTCCTTACCATCCTTCTTAAACAGTGGCACCACGTTTGCCAACCTCCAGTCTTCCGGCACCTCACCTGTGACTATCGATGATACAAATATCTCAGCAAGAGGCCCAGCAAACACTTCTCTAGCAGTTGCATTATTTCACAGTGATTCATAGTATGAGTTAGAAATATGACATAATTGAAAGGATAGACATCACAGTCACATAAACAAATTACAAATTAACATTATATTGCAGTAGCTCAGCGCAGGGGCTTCCACACGTTTTCTGACTATTCATTCCAGGCCACAGTCCAACAATTATCCCTACTCTGCACCAAGCCTCCAGTCCACTCCGCACCAACTCTCAGCTGCTCCAAGGTAAGTTTTCTCCAGGACTTGTTTCCCCATGCCAGCCTCCGCTCCAGGACTCTCAGATTAATCAAGTGCAGTGCAGAAAATATTGTTATTGTAGTCTCTATGAAAAAAAGGGTGTGCTCATCAGCTAAATAGGGCCTCTTAAAGATCAACAATGTCATCTATGTGAGGAACCACAAGAAATAGATAAGATCCTAACTGAATATTTCTCATCAGTATTTACCATCGAGAAAGGCATGGGCTCTAGGGAACTTGGGGAAATAAATAGTGATATCTTGAAGAGAGTTTACATTATAGAAGATTCTATGATTCTATGAGGAGGTGCTGGAAGTCTGAAAATACATTAAGGTAGCTAAATCCCCAGGGCCTGATGAAGTGTATCCCAGGACCTTATGGAAACTAAGGAGGAAATTATGGGGCCCCTAGTAGAGATATTTACATCATCGACAGCCATGGATGAAGAGCCCAAAGATTGGAGGGTGGCTAACGTTGTGTCATGATTTAAGAAAGGCTGCAGGAAAATGTCTGCGAACTATAGATCAGTGAGCCTAATGTCCGTGGTGGGTAAGTTGCTTGAGGGGATTCTGAGAGACAGGATCTACAGACATTTGGAGAGGCAAGGACTCATTTGGGATCGTTAGCGTGACTTTTTGCATGGCAAATCATGTCTCACAAATTTGACTGAGAATTTTGAAGAGGTGACCAGGAAAGAAAATTAGGGCAGTGCAGTAGACATTGTCTACATAGACTGTAGCAAGGCCTTTGACAAGATACTGCATGGTGGATTGTTGAGTAAGATTAAATCTCACAGGATCCAGGGACAGCTAGACAATTGGATACAAAATTGGCTTGAAGGTAGAAGACTGAGGGTGATTGTAGAGAGTTGTTCTTCAAACTGGAGACCTGTGACCAACGGTGTGCCACAGGATTTGGTGCTGGGTTCATTATTATTCTTTATTTATATAAATGATTTGGATGAGAATTTAAGAAGTACAGTTAGCACGTTTGTGATTTACACCAAGGTTGGTGTTATAGTGGACAACGAAGAAGGTCATCTAGAAATACAGTGAAATCTTGATCACTGGGCCAATGGACTGAGGAATGGCAGGTGGAGTTTAATTTAGATAAATGGAAAATGTTGCATTTTGGTGAGTTGCACCAGGGCAGGACTTACATAGTCAATGGTGGGGCCCAGAGTGTGTTATAGAACACAGGTTCATAGCTCCTTTGAAAGTGGACTCACAGGTAGACAGGGTAATGAAGAAGACTTTCCGTATGTTTGCTTTCATCAGTCAGAGCACTGAGTACAGGAGTTGGGCATCTTATTGCAACATTGGTAAAGCCACAGTTGGAGTACTGAGTGCTGTTCAAGTCACCCTAATATAGAAAGGATATTGTTAAATGAGAATGAGTGCAGAAAAGATTGACTAGAATGTCAACTGGACTAAAATGTTTGGGTTATTAGGAGAGGCTGGATAGGCTGGGACTTTATCTCTGGAAGTAGGAGACTGAGGGGTGATCTTATGGAGGTATATTGAAATAACTGCATAGAGGTCAGATCCCTTCACCAAATCACACTTTGTTTACTGGAGCATAGCACATGGTTGTGGCTAGCCAGCTTGGAGTCAGTTCTTGAACTGAAGAGATTCGGATCTCCTGGTTATATTGGCCAGCCAAGGCTTTCCTGATTGGCCCAGGTTAACAACCCCAGTAAATGGGCCTCGTGGTCAACAGGATCCATCTGGTTGCAGTCACTACATTTGTAAAATTATGACAGGTACAGATAAAGTAGATAGCCATGGTAGCAGAGTTTTAAACTAAAGGGTGTAGGTTAAAAGTTCAAGGTGAGAGATGAAAGGAGAGAGGTACGGAAGGGTCTAGAAGGGCAATTTTTCCATACACAGGGTGGCGACTGTCTGGAACAGGCTGCCAGAGACAGTGCTGTAGGTGAGTACAATTTTGTCATTTAAGAAACATTTGGACAGGTACATGGATGGGATAGGTATGGTGGGGCATGGACCAAATGCAGGCAAATAGGACTGGATTAATTGTCAAAACTGGGCAGCATAGACAAGTTGGTCTGAAGCTGAAAATGTGTTGCTGGAAAAGTGCAGCAGATCAGGCAGCATCCAGGGAACAGGAGAATAGACGTTTCAGGCATAAGCCCTTCTTCAGGAATGAGGAAAGTTTGTCCAGCAGGCTAAGATAAAAGGTAGGGAGGAGGGACTTGGGGGAGGGGGGTCGGAAATGTGATAGGTGGAAAGAGGTCAAGGTGAGGGTGATAGGTCAGACTGGGGTGGGGGCGGAGAGGTCAGGAAGAAGATTGCAGGTTAGGAAGGCGGTCATGAATTCGATGGATTTGACTGAGACAAGGTTGGGGGAGGGGAAATGAGGAAACTGGTGAAATCCGAGTTCATCCCTTGTGGTTGGAGGGTTCCTAGGCGGAAGATGAGGCGCTCTTCCTCCAACCATCGTGTTGTTGTGGTCTGGCGATGGAGGAGTCCAAAGACCTGCATATCCTTGGTGGAGTGGGAGGGGGAGTTGAAGTGTTGAGCCACAGGGTGGTTGGGTTGGTTGGTCCGGGTGTCCCAGAGGTGTTCTCTGAAACGCTCCGCAAGTAGCTCTGAAGGGCTTGTTTCCATGCTGTAACATTCTATGACTTTATAAATTTCAATGATACTACATTTTAATATCTTAAAGGGTCCTGCTGTTGTTGCTATATATGATGCTATTGGTTTGTCTGTCATGTTTTTTGTCGCAGCTTAAAAGCAACCAACAATGATTGTGCGTTTCTCAGCTAAAGCATTCCAACTGACACAAAATGTCCATTGAAAAGAACTTCTGGGTCACATCAGCTTTCATTTACTTAATACTAATTCCTTCATAACCTTAAAAAAGGAGAGAGGCAGAGAAAGAGGGAAAGAGAAAAGTAAAAGACAGACAGTCTGACCTGTAGCCACCTAATTACTGATTGTAAGAATGCAAGCAATTACAATTTAGCTAAGCATATGCCTGATTATTATCACCAAAGTTTTATGTTAAACATTATCTAAAGTCTTTCTAAAGTTGCACATGTTATGACTTAGTACGAGGAGCCACATTCTTATGAATTAGTTAAACCTAGTATAGAATCATAGAATCCCAACAGTGCAAATAGAGGCCATTCAGCCACCGAGTCTGCACTGACCCTCCAAAGAGCATCCCACGCAAACCCACCCTTCCCTGTAATCCCACGTTTCCCATGGTTAATCTATAAGCCTACTTTTCCCTGAACACCAAGGAGCAATTTAGCATGGTCAATTCACATAACTTGCATTCCTTTAGACTGTAGGAGGAAACCAGAGGTGTTAAGATCTACATTTTCTGTTCAGATTACCATACCAGGTGTGTACTTGGTGAGCTTCATTTCTTCCTGAACTTTGGGGTGAATACTTTTTGCTTTGCCCTTCTCCTGATATGGGTTTCATTAATGCATGCACTGATTTGTGTGAAATTCCTCCAAACATACTCGAAGCTTTGAAGGGGAGGACTGGGGCTGTGTCTGTGGTGTAGTCTGAATCAAAAGCATCCAAGGGATAGGAGACTTCAAGTTAGGGAGGGTCATTGGATTGAGGATGAGCCACTATCTCTTCAGTGGTGAGATATATTCTAGACAAAGATGGGGAACTGTCTGTTCCAGAGTCAGATACAGTCTGGTCAAAGGTGAAAGGTGATCTCTCAGTTGCTTGTTCAGTCCTGCACATTTGGGTTATGGCTAGCACAGGACAGTCAGAGATGCCTGTCAAAAGTGGGGCTCTTGCTGTAAGAAGCTCCTGTGTGCTGATGTCTCTTGGTGGTAGTCAGTCACACAGTCACGAGGGTGAGGTTGACCTGGTCAGGTGGCAGTTGGAGAGCATATTGTGTCTAAGTGGAAATCTTGGAAAATGATAGTCCAGGTAACATCAGTAATAGGAAAGTAGAAGGTTAGGAGGGTCACTAGGATCTGGATTACCAGAGGGTCTGAGAGGGTAAAGTGAGCAAGTTAATGAAAATATGGATAGGATCGCGATAAACAGAAGGCGATTATGGGGTTTCAGGGTTGCAGAGATTGGAAAGGACTCTAGGAAGTAATTGATTTTTATGGGTGACAGAGGGGGGTCTAACCAATTATTTATGAAGCAACTTTGAACATCCCAAAGTTGTTCTTAATAAATGCATTTTCTTTCTTTATTTACTTGTTTTTCTTTAGTTTTTCATGAGATATGAACATGCCTAAAAAGGCCAGCATTTGTGGGCCAATCTAATTGAGTGAATTCACTGGCTTACTAGGCCATTTCAGAGGGCAGCTAAGAGTCAACCACAGTTAGGGATTCAGGGTCTCATGTGTGAGACATCAGATAAAGATGGCAGATTTCCTTACACGAAGGCTTTAGCAGCACTGGTTACATCTAATTACAAACTTATTAATTGAATTCAATTTGTACCCACTCTTGTTTAGATTAGATTACCTAAAGTAACAACAAGGCCACACCGACTCTCCTAAGAGTAATCCACCCAGACCCATTACCCAATATTTACCCCTAACTAATGCACCTAACACTATAGGCAATTCAGCATGGCCAATTCAACTGACCTGCACATCTTTGGATTGTGGGAGGAAACTAGACCACCCAGAGGAAACCCACACAGACACGGGGAGAATGTGCAAACTCCACACAGGCAGTCAACCAAGGCAGGAACTGAATCCAGGTCCCTGGCGTTGTGAGGCAGCAGTGATTAACACTGAGCCACCATGCCACAGATCAATCCTTTGTCACCAATGCATTAATCTGGTTCCTTGGATTCCTAGTACAGTGCCAATAACACCCCACTACTACTTCACTCTTTATTTCATTGTAAAACATAAAGGATGGATTTGGAAGTTGCATGCATCACAGCAGCTACCAGCTGCAGTCACATGATGGAGCTGGCACCTGGTATGAGATCACTGTAGGAAATGCAGAAGTTTCAGTACCGACACTTAGAAACTTTGTCAGTGAGAGTATCGTGTTGCTCAATTCATTATGAAATCCTTTAATCGTCTTAAATATATGTTAATATTAATGGCTCAGTAATCTGTCTTACAAAAGATAGCTGTTTGAAATGATTCATACTCAAAAGTTATGTGTGACAGCTCAGATAAAGTAAACTGCCTTTGTGACTCTTCCTGTTGTATGTTTGGTTAATCTAGCTGTTGTACCTGTGACTTGCATTTAAGGGAGTTCACCATTAAGGACTCCATGGGCTGGGCATATTTTTTGTTCAGTTCACCTGTGGGAGGTGGGCATCACAGGCTAGACCACCCGTCATATTTGCCACTTGAACTGCTGCAGTCCAAGTTCTGTACCTGGACCCACAATGCTGTTAGGGAGGGAATTTCAATATTTTGACGGAATGGCACTAAAAGAATTATAATATATTTCCAAGTCAGGATGGTTGAAGAGGAACTTGCAAGTGATCTTGTTCCTACACATTTAATTTCTGGTCCTTCTAAATAGCAGTGGCTGTGGATATGGAAGATATATAAAGACTTTTAGTGAATGTTTGCAGTGCATATTGTAGATAGTACGCACTGTTGCTACTGAGCTTCGGTGATGGAGTGACTGAATGTTTGTGGATGTGGTCCCAATGAATCAGATTGCTTTGTCCAGGATGATGACAAATTTCTTGAGTGTTGTTGGAGCTGCATTTATCCAGATAAGTGGGCAGTATTCCATCACACCCCTGATTTGTGCCTCGTAGATGGTGGACAGACTTTGGGGTGTCAGGAGGTGAGTTACTTGCTGCGTTATGTCTAGCCTCTGACATGTTGCAGCTATTGTATTTATGTGGCAAGGCTAGTTCAGTTCTGGTCACGCCCAATTGTTGATAGTGGGGAATTCAGTGATGGTAACACCATTGAATGTCAAAGGGTGATTAAATTCTCTCTTGTTGGAGATGGTCACTGTCCAGCATTGGTCAGGCATGAATGTTACTTGTCACATCTCAGGCCAAGCCTGGCTATTGCCCAGATTGTTGCTGCATTTGGACATGAACTGCTCAGTGTCTGAGGAACTACAAATGATGCTGAAAACTATGCAATTATCAGCAAACATTGCACTCCTGACCTTATGATGGAGGGTAGGTCATTGATGAAGCAGCTCATGATGATTGGGCATATGACATCATGCTGAGCAACTCCTGCAGAGATGTCCTGCAATTGAGATGACTGACCTCTAATAGTCACAACCATTTACCTAGTGCCAGATATGACTCCAACCAGCAGAAGGCTTTCCCCCATTCCTATTTATTCCAATTTTACCTGGGCTCCTTGATGTCACACTTGGTCAACTGCAGCCTTGGTGTCAAGATTAGAGTAGTGCTGGAAAAGTTTGGTGTCAAGGGCTAGCACTGTCATCTCTCCTCTGGAATTGAGCTCTTTCGTCCATATTTGAACCAAGGATGTAATGAGATCAGGAGCTGAGCAACTCTGGTGCAACCCAAACTGGGTGCGTCACTGAGCAGGTTATTGCTGAGCAATACTATTGATGACATCACTTTACTGATGATCAAAAGTAGACTGATGGGGGCGATAATTGGCCAGGCTGGATTTGCCCTGATTTTAGTGTAAAGGACATACCTAGGCAATTTTCAACATTGTTGGGTAGATGCCAATGTTGCAACTATACTAGATCAGCTTGGCTAGGGGAGCAGCAAGTTATGAAGCACAAGTCTTCAGGACTATTGACAGAATGTTGTCTGGGCACAACAACATTGTGAATAACACTTGTGATAAGGTAAAAATCACATGAGAAACTTGAGAGACAATTGTTGTGGCTTCAGTCGAGTAATTCGTACTTTAAAAAATTGTATACAGGGATTGATTAACTCCCTGGATTAATTTATTTAAAGCGGAAAAACATATTATAATATCCAAAGCAGACATTAGAGCAAACCAGCTGATTTCTCTGTGTGCAGCATTCAGACCCACATCAGCTTAACTGCTAAGCAAAGTCACATTGTAAACTCCAGAAGAATCTGCAACTCATGGCCCAGCATACCCCCACTCTACTAATACCATCAAGCCAGGGTATCAACCCTGGCTCAATGAAGAGTGCATGAGGGCATGCCAGGAGTAGCACCAAGCATACATAGAGTCATAGAGATGTACAGCATGGATACAGACCCTTCGGTCCAACCCGTCAATGCTGACCAGATATCCCAACCCAATCTAGTCCCACCTGCCAGCACCCGGCCCATATCCTTCCAAACCCTTCCTATTCATATACCCATCCAAATTCCTCTTAAATGTTGCAATTGTACCAGCCTCCACCACATCCTCTGGTAGCTCATTCCATACACGTACCACCCTCTGCGTGAAAAAGTCTCTTTTATATCTTTCCTCTCTCACCCTAAACCTGTGCCCACTAGTTCTGGACTCCCTGGCCCTAGGAAAAGACTTTGCCTATTTATCCTATCCATGCCCCTCATAATTTTGTAAACCTCTATAAGGTCACCCCTCAGCCTCCGACGCTCAAGGGAAAACAGCCCCAGCCTATTCAGCCTCTCCCTATAGCTCAAATCCACCAATCCTGGAAACAACCTTGTAAATCTTTACTGAACCCTTACAAATTTCACATAGGAAATCTTTCCGATAGGAAGGAGACCAGAATTGCACGCAATATTCCAAAACTGGCCTAACCAATGTCCTGTACAACCACAACATGACCTCCCAACTCCTGTACTCAATAAAGGAAAGCATACCAAACGCCTTCTTCATATCCTATCTACCTGCGACTCCACTTTCAAGGAGCTATGTGGCATGTGCCCTCCTGTAGTGCCCTCCTAGCATTGGCGTGGTGACCTCCTGACCTAGTGCTGCAGCCTCCTGACTTGGCGCAGTGGCCTTCTCCTGTAGGGGCCTCCCACGTGGCGTGGTGACCTCCCAGTCTGGCAGCAGCCTCCTGACGTGGTGCATCGCTGGTGTGGTGTGGAGCCAGGGCCGGTGCAGACTAGAAGTTAGGTGCCAATGTGGTTTGCTGTACTGAACTCTTTTCTTTAATGCTGGGCATTTTATTCCTGTAATGTCTAAAATCTCTCATCAAAAGAAGCTGTTCCTAGATAGTTTTGTATCTAAGTTAGCGCTGTAATTGACGATATATAAACTTTTCACTATGCTCATTGAGTATATGTGACAGTAAAAGCTATTCTATTCTATTCCATTCTACAAAACTGGACACTTGTGAGTCAAACAACTTCAGCAGCAAGTAATAGACAGAGCTAAGTGATCCCACAACCTGCTGTGTTTTATCTGGATTCAAGAGACTCCTAGCTAGTTCTCTACAGCAGATCTAACTCTAACATTTCTTATAACCATTCTGCCCACCTTATGATCTGTATGTCTTTGCTTACTAGGATCTGTCTCTACTGCTCAGTAAACAAAGCTTTTCATTGTACTTAGGTCACATGACAATAAATCAAATCAAATCAAACAATCATAAATGGTAGTGGACAATTGAACAGGATGAAGAGTTTCCACAAATATCCCCAAATATGGGACAGTACACCACAACAATACAATGATAAGGCTGAAACATTCGCAACAACCTTCAGCCAGAAGTGCCACATGGATGATCCATCTCAGCCTACTCCAGAGATCTTCAACATCATAGATATCAGTCTTCAGCTAATTTGATTAACTCTGCATGATGCTAAGAAATGTTTAAAGCCACTGGCTGCTGCAAAGGCTATCATCTTCTTATCAAATTTAGAAGATCAGTAGTATTTCTCAGAACTCTAGTTTCTTTGTTTGGATGGACTTAATTGAAGTTTGTAATATCCTATTCTTTCTACATTTCTGGTTCATCTAATTTGATGATGGATTGATGCCTTTGATGAATAGAAATAAGATTCCTCCAGCTTATTTTTCTAGTACAACTTGAAATATGTATTAAATATCATCACACTGGAAAATTACTTGTCTCTGTCTTGGTCTCAGACAAATGCATTTTCTCTTCCCATCAACATGAGAGGTTCTTGGTGCAATATCTCTTGTTATAATTATAAATTTTTTGCTTCATGTGGATGACTCAAAACTTGGTGGCATAGTAGACAGTGAAGAAGGTTTTCTAAGATTACAGTTGGATCTTGATCAAATGGGTCAATGGGCTGAAAATGGCAGATGGAGTTCAATCTGGATAAATGTGAGGTATTGCATTTTGGAACAACAAGCAAGAATAGGTCTTATACAATTAATGGTAGCATCTTTGGTAGTGTTGTAGAACAGAGGGACCGAGGGGTGCAGGGATGTAATTCTTTGAAGTTTGCATCACATATAGACAGGGTGGTTAGAAAGGCAATTGGCATGCTTGCCTTCATTGCTCAGTCCTTTGAGTGTAGGAGTTGGGAAGTCATGTTGAGGCTATACAGGACATTTGTGAGGCCTGTTCTGAAATGTTACATTCAGTTCTGGTCGCCCAGTTATAGGAAAGATATTATCAAGCTGGAGAGGGCTCAGAAGAGATTTACCAGAATATTACCGAATATGGAAGGTTTGAGTTATAAAGGAAGGTTGGATAGGCTGGGACTTTATTTCACTGGTATGTAGGAGGTTGAGAGGTGACCTTATCGAAGCTTATAAAATAATGAAGGATGTAGATAAAGTTAGTGATAGTTGCCTTTTCCCTAGGATGGCAGCTTTCAAGACTAGGGGGCACATTTTTAAGGTGACAGAAGAGAAATCTTTAAAAAGACGTGAAAGGCAAGTTTTTTTATACAGAGGGTGGTTTGCGTGTGGAATGAACTTCCTGAGAAAGTGGTGAATGTGGGAACAATGACAACTTTTAAGAGCCATTTGGATAGGTACATGAATAGGAAAGATTTAGTGGATACGGGCCAGGAGCAGGCAGGTAGGATTAGTTTAGTTTGGGCTTATTTCTGAATGGACTAATTGGAACAAAGGGTCTGTTTCTGTGCTGTATAACTTTATGACTCTATGACTTCTTTGTATGAACTCTCAGACAATTCAGGACTTCTACCCTAGAAATAATATCTTTGGGTAGGATGGGAATTTGTGTTCTGAGTTTTCTTTCCACCAATAGTTCTGATGTAACATTTGCGCCAGGCTATGACCATCACAATACCGAGCTATGACCATCACAATACCAGGCTATGACCATCACCAATAAGAGACAACCTAACCTCCACCCCTTGTCATTCAATGGTGTTACCAACACTGAATCCCCTACTATCAATATTCTGGGAATTACCATTGACCAAAAACATACCTGGACTCACCACATAAATACCGTGGCTGCAAGAGCAGGTCAGAGGCTCGGAATACTGCGGCATGTAACTCATCTTCTGACCCCCAAAGCCTATCCATCATCTACAAAGCAGGAGTCAGGAGTGTGATGGAATACTCCCCACTTGCCTGGATGAGTGCAGCTCCAACAACACTCAAGAAGTGTGACACCATCCAGAACCAAGTAGCTTGCTTGATTGGCACTACATCCACAAGCATGCACTCCTTTCACCACTGGCGCTCAGTAGCAGAGTGTGTTCTATCTACAAGATACAGTGCAGAAACTCATCAAAGATCCTCAGACAGGATCAGTTACATTATCATAATTTACAGGAATCCCATTAACTTTAATTTCATTGTTTTAGATGAAATTTGGACACTGCACACCTGAATTTAAAGGTTGCTATATCTAGCACAGACCACAAAAGATTTTTATTGCTAAACCACAAAATTAGAATATTACAGAAAGGGTGATAAGGTACATTTGGACCACTTATGGATGCACCATAGAAAGCATTCTATTTGGATACATCATGACTTGATACAGCAACTGCTCTATCAAGACTGTAAGAAACTTAGAGAAAGTTGTGAACACAGCCCAGACCATCACGCAAGCCTATTATCCATTGACTCCATCTTCACCTCCCACTGCTGTGGAAAGGCAGCCAACATCATCAAAGACCCCTCCCATCATGGTTATAACCCCTTCCAACCTCTTCTGTCAGGCAGAAGGTGCAAAAGCTTAAACACATGTACCAACATGTTCAATAACACATTCTTCCCCATTGTTATTAGACTCCGGATGAACCTTTCAAATTTCAAAACTAATGTTAATCTTGTTTCTTGTGCACTTTCTCTGCAGCCATAACTTATTATTCCTCACTCTGTTCCATCACTCTATAATCTTTGTATGTTATGATCTGCCTGTACTGCACGCAAAACAGAATTTTTCACTATACTTAGGCGCATGTGACAATATTAAATCAAATCAAATCAAATCAGAAAACAAATGCCTTTGGGACTGCAGTTCTGCCTTTGAATGGTCCAGGCAACAACATTTGTTTAACGATGGTGCTCCATAGAAGGAACAAAGGTTAAAACAGTTAGGTGCCCCTTTTGATTTTTAACAGTTTGTTGGTGGAAAGGGATTGTATCTACTTCTCTCCCTCATTCCCAGTAAAACTTCTGTCAAATTCTGAAGAAGATTGAAATTCAGCTGAGCTGGCTGCCACCCTAAGTCCAGACCACCTGATAAACGACCACCAACATTGTATTCTTTGTAAACTCCTGGGTTGCATTTTGAATGATCCTGATGATAAAATGCATTGGATAATTATAGGGCTCAGAACCCACCCTTGGTTTTGCCAAAGGCAAGTCTCAGTTTGTCCTAAACAAAAACAATTAGCATGAGAGAAGTCAAGGCTTTGGGAGCAAGTATTCTCTGCCTGGGAGATTCTATACTCTCAGCCTGGGAAAGTGTAGAGCAGCAAAAGAATAAAGCATATCAGCCTCAGGAATGACATTGGTGTGTTTCACAGAGAGTCATATGTAACCGATTTGTAGGAATTTGAAAGAGTAACATGCACTGTGGATAAGGGGGAGCCTGTAGACTCATACTGCAATTCCCAGAAGGCATTTTATAAGGTGTCACATCAAAGGTTATTGAGTGAAATAGTGTAGGAGGTAATATATTAGCACGGATAGAAGATTGACTGCTGGTACAAAACAGAGAATATGCAGAGATGGGTCTTGGTCTAAATGGCAGGATGTGATGAATGGACTCTTGTGGGAGTCTGTGCTAGGGCCACAATTCACAATAAAAGGAGCTAAGGCATGACGTTTTCAGGTCAAACCAACATGGGTAGGTAAGCATGGAAAGTAGGAAATCCTACCATTGCAATTTAAATCATAGCCCTGATCCTTGAAATGCTGGAAGGATCAGGTTTAGAGGTCTATAGTAGAAACATTCCACCACTTACAGCTAAACATGCCTTTCCTACTCAAATCCCCAAGGATTTTTAGCCAATATATATTTCAACGAAGTGTGATTAAGGTTATGCACAACATTGTCTTTCATGTACTTGAACAGTGCACTAACTACTTTTTCTAAGAAGCGCTCAGTATCCCTAAAAGGGCATGATGTTATAATTTTCACACAGCACTAGTATTCTGTGCCTAAGTTATAGCGGCACTCTCATGCATGGCTGGGATTCTGTCAGCACAAGTGGCAGATTGCCTGAAGCTGGATGGACTGTTATTTGAAACCAATGGTGAAATGTATCTTCCAGATAAAATTCTGCACCTTGTGACCTGTTAAGCTTCATATCTGATGGCATATACAAAATTTGAACCACACCACAACTGGTTACAAGAATTATCCAAAGGCTTTCTGCTGCATATCTGCTTGGTTTCCGTTTGCTGCAATTTCAACACAGTTCACTTCTGAACCTGTTAAGGCATACAGGGAACTCTCAGTAATGTATGCCAACTGGAGTTCTTAACATTAATAGGACCTTAGAGTCATAGAATCATAGAGATGTACAGCATGGAAACAGATCCTTTGGTCCAACTTGTCCATGCCAACCAGATATCCTAACCTCATCTAGTCCCATTTGCCAGCACTTGACCCATATCTCTCTAAACCATTCCTATTCATACACCCATCCAGATGCCTTTTAAATGTTGTATTTGTACAGGTCTCCACCACTTCTTCTGGCAGCTCATTCCATACACACACCACCATCTGCGTGAAAAAGTTGCCCGATAGGTCCCTTGTAAATTTTTGCCCTCTCATCCTAAACTTTTGCCCTCTAGTTCTGACCTCCCCACCCCAGGGAAAACACCTTGTCTATTTATCCTACCCATGCCCCCCAGTGCTCTGACCAATAAAGGAAAGCAAACTAAATGCCTTCTTCACTATCCTATCTACCTGTGACTCCACTTTCAGGCAGCTATGAACCTGCACTCCAAGGTCTTCTTGTTCAGCAACATTTCCCAGGGCCTTACTGTTAAGTGCATAAGTCCTGCTGGGATTTGCTTTTTCAAAATGCAGCACGTCGCATTTATCTAAATTAAACTCCATCTGTCACTTCTCAGGCCATTGGACCAGCTGATCAGGATCCAGTTGTACTCTGAGGTAACCTTCTTCACTTTCCACTACACCTCTAATTTTGGTGTCATCTGCAAACTTACTAACTATAACTCTTATGCTCACATCCAAATCATTTATATAAATGATGAAAAGTAGTGGACCCAGCAACAATCCTTGTGGCACACTGCTGGTCACAGGCCTCCAGTCTGAAAGGCAACCCTCCACCACCACCACCCTCTGTCTTCTACCTTTGAGCCAGTTCTGTATCCAAATGGATTCTCCTTGTATTCCATGAGATCTAACCTTGCTAGCTAGTCTAACATGAGGGACACCCTCATCAATCTTCTTTGTTACTTCTTCAAAAAACTTAATCATGTTCGTGAGACATGATTTCCCATGCGCAAAGTCATGTCGACTATCTCTTATCAGTCCTTGCCTTTCCAAATAGATGTAAATCTTGTTCCTCTGGATTCCCTCCAACAACTTGCCCATCACCAATGTCAGACTCACCGGTCTATAGTTCCCTGGCCTTTCCTTACCCTCTTTCTTAAATAGTGGTACCACGTTAGCCAACCTCCAGTCTTCCAGCACCTTGCCTGTGACTATCAATACAAATATCCCAGCAAGGGGCCCAGCAATCACTTGCCTAGCTTCCCAAAGATTTCTCGACTTTTATATGTTTTAAAACATTGAGAACTCCTCTGTAATATGGACATTTTTCAATAAGTCACCATCAATTTCCCCACATTCTATATCTTCCATGTCCTTCTCCACAGTAAACACTGAGTCAAAATACTCTTTTTTAGTATTTCCCCATCTCCTGCGGTTCCACACATAGACTGCCTTGCTGATCTTTGAAAGGCCCTATTCTCTCCCTAGTTACCCTTTTGTCCTTAATTTATTTACCTTGATGGAATAATAACAGCCCAATGGGAACGCTGCATCTTATGGACATCCAACTTGGTAAGGTAGTAGAGGAGGCCGTCAAAGTCAAATACTTGCTTTAGTGGAGACAGAATGCAAATGAGCGTACCTTAAGACATCAAAGTAAAAGTCTTAATCGCGACTGTTCTGTGTTTCCTCCATGCTGCCCCCAATATTCCCTCCAAACCTACTTCGGTGTTGGCAGACAGCAATTGAATCCCATAATTCCGACCTGCTTGAATCCATATTAGCTGCCTCTCTGCTTGTCACCAGGCAAGCTATTAACCAGCAATTGTAAATGAACTCTGGTTGTTAAAATCATCTGAGTACTGCAATGGGGATTCTCCTTATGTAAGATGTGTAGAAAAGGAAATGAAGTTGCAATGTTGTATGATGAAATATTGACCAAAATTTCCACATTTATGAATAGTACTACATTGACTGTGGTGTTCCGTGAAACTAAGAATTATAATCTAAAATGTGAAATTCTGAGATTAAGTAGGAGTTGGGTAAGAAATAGGAGAAGAAGTAGACTATCCAGCCCATCACCCATGACCCACCATTCAATAAGATCATGGTTGATTAACCTCCCTTTAAACACTTTCAGCGATCTAGCCTCCACAGTTTTCTGAGATAGAGAATTGCAGATATTTTTACTACTGTCTGGCAGAAGAAGTTTCTTTGTGTCTCACTTTTAAATGAGTGTCCTCTTATTCTGTATTGTCCCTTAATTTGAGACTCCCCCATGAGTAGAAACATCTTCTCAATATTTAGCCTTTTGATTTTCCTCAGAATCTAACATGTTTCAATATGATCACCCATCATTCTTCAAAATTCTAATGAATAAAGGCTTAGCCTTTTGAGCCATTTTTTGATAGGTTAACCCCTTCATCCCATAAATCAGCCTACTAGATCCCTTTTAATGTATCTCCAATTCCAGTCAGCAATGCTATTACACACCTCTGCAGCATATGGGACTTGAACCTAACTCTCTTAGCTCAGAGTTAGGAACACAATCACTGTGCCACAAGAACCCATCAATGCCATTGCACTGGTGTTTTTAAAAAGGAGGACCTAAACAATACACAATATTCCAGGTGTGGCCTCCCTAATAACCTGTATAGATAAGACTTCCCCATTTTTAAACTCCGTTCCTTATCAATAAAGGTCAAATGCATAACCTGGATTTTAAACTTTCGGTGTTTCACCCATTTCAGCACCCAGATCTCACTTGCTCCACTTTTTTTGGAGTCTCTCTCTCTCTCTCTCTCCATTTAAATTACAGTCTGCCTTTTGTCCTTCCTACCAAAATGCATAACCTAACACTTTCTTACATTGAACTGTAACTATCAAGTTTTTGCCCACTCACTAAACCTATCTATCTCTCCTTGCAGATTGTTAGGTTCTTAGGACAACATGCCTTTGCATGTTGTTTCTGAATCATTAGCAAATTTGGATTCATTACACTCTATAGTCTCCTCCAAGTTGTGAATATAGGCTATAAATAATTGAAGGCCTCGGACTGATCCTTGTGAATGCCGACTCGTTACATCTTTCCAACCTGTAAAAGGCCCATTAATCCCGACAGTGTTGCCTGTGTGTTAATCAATCATCAATCCATGTAAAATGTTACCCCCAATACCACAAGCTCCGATCTTTTGTGATAATCTTTCATGTGACAATTTATTGAGTACTTCTTGAAAATTCAGATATGCTGCCATATTGAATCTGCTGATTGCGCCATGCTTTTCCAAATGTCCTGCTTTTTCTTACTTAATTATAGACCTTAGCATTTTTCCAGTGACAGATGTTAGGCCAACTGATCTTAATTTCAACTGTTTTCGATAGCCAATAGCAGCTGGCTGCTGTTTAATGTAGTTTGGCCAATTTTCAGTCAGGCCCAATTTCTCCAGTTGTAGATCAAGTTAGAATGTCCACTTTTGGGCCCATGGTCTCTTAACCACACAGGAACTTTGAGAAAGTGAAGCAGTGGAGCGGTGGAGAGGTGAAGGGATTTAACGAGGAAAAGACAGGGTGTGAGGACTACACAGGCGATTGCATGGTCAGGTGAAGAAATGACAAGGAAGTGAAGAACAAATGTTTTGTACTGCATTGTTGGGCTTGTCTCTAGTGTCAGAACAGTATGTTGTTGCTCTGAGACTCTAGTCAATGTATTGGGAGGTTTTATTGATGTTCTCCGATAGGCACGCTGCACTAACAGGGAAAATTTAAATAGTGCTTCCCCTAACTAGGTGTAAGGTGGTCAGAGTTTCAACAAAAATTCTTCCCACCTCAATTTTCTGCCCTTGTATCTTGAAAACATAAATGCATTCCACAGTTGTCAGTTATTTGTCTGTTATCTCACTTAAGTAGCATTCTTCATGCGTCAACTTCGCGTAATGGTTGGCTGTTTGACTATGAAAACTGTAAGGACTGATTCCAGCTTTTATACACACACAGCTTTTAAAAAACAACACTTTTCAGCAATCCAAGAGGAAATGCCGCTGATTTTTCAAATGCCGCGACCTCAAAATCCAATGCTGACATTTGTTCTGCATTCTTGCCAAAAAATCTGTATGTTACTATATCTGAAAGTTTCAATTCTTAGGAAAATAAACCAAACAGCTGAGGGCAACTAACGCTAACTTTATGCTGACAAGACAATTAGGAAAGGGCATTTTCATTCATAATGGCAAGACTTCTATGTCTTGCTAATGATCAAGGAACACTTCAGTCCTTTGAAGGATCTGTCTGGACAGGTTTGGAATGAAGATACAGATAAGCTAACTAAATATTTTGAAATAGTTCTGAGGCCAATGGCACATTTCCAATTTTCAATGATACAGATAAAACCAATTCAACAGAATTAAAAACAAAAGTAGTTTTAGCTTATATTGCAAAAATGTGCTTAAAGCTGATAGTAGAGCTGAAGCTGAAGCCATACATTCCCAGGTAATGAAGTAAGTGGCGGTTATACATGGGATGCTCGTTCGTGAAGGTAGTTCCCATGGATTTGATTTTTTTTTAATAGATCTGTTCAGACACCCATCGCACACCTCTGGAGCAAATGGGACTTGAGTTAGTTCCTCCCATGGATAAAAGCTGTCTTATGTGATCACATAGTTTAAGAAAGGGAACCCAAACTGAGTCCTGGAAATAAGAAGACCATGTGCTTGACTTCATATATATATGTGCAAGCTGATGGTAACTGAGATTGGGATTTGATGTTTTGAAAGATGAGCCGCATACCAGTTTTTGCTGACAAAAATGTGAGCATGAACAGTGCCTCTGTTTTTGAACACTCTTCCTGAATAAATTCTGTTGTGAAATGGTTCCTATATTACGAATAGAGATTTTCATGTGGACAGATGTTTACTATCCACTAGCAATATAACTTCTGCAGTCAAACTAGTATTGATTAAAGGCAAAGGAAAGAGAAGAATGGGTAAAAATGAAGGAACAAAATACAATTCAGTATGGAGTTGTGTTGAAACAGATGAATATTTATCTGCAAGACAATGTTAAAATTGATGGGCTACGGCCACAGAGTTGGAGTGCGATCACAGAATCACTGAGAGGTTATGGCACAGAATAAGACTATTCAGCCCCTTATTCCTGGACCAGCTCATTAGAAAAGCAACAATCATTATCTGATGTCAATCTCCTGCTATTCCCCAAACCTTTCGAGTTATCTTTATCCAAGTAATCATTTAATGCCCTCTCGAATGCTTCAATTGAACCTTCCTCTGCCATACTTCCAGATAATGCATTCCATACCATAAGTACTCACTTCAGTGAAAATGTTTGACTTCACTTCATCCTTGCTTCTTTTGCAGATCACTTTAAATCTATAGCTTGTTGAGGTATCGGTTATACAAGTTTCAGTCTGGTCAATCTACTAAAACTTAAATGTTACTCTTTCTCCTTTCTCAGTGTGAAAACTCATCGGTATGTAAGTGCTTCCATTTAGCCAGAAAAGAAGCTAAGGAAAAATATGTAATATTTTTTGTCCTGGGACTTCTTTGAATTACACCACCATTTCCATTTGCAACATTTGCATTTTTCACTTAAAATTTTGATTTTTAGCGTATTTATTTGTTAGTCCAACACAAGTGGGCGGCACGATGGCACAGTGGTTAGCACTGCTGCCTCACAGCGCCAGAGACCCGGGTTCAATTCCCGACTCAGGCGACTGACTGTGTGGAGTTTGCACATTCTCCCCGTGTCTGCGTGGGTTTCCTCCGGGTGCTCTGGTTTCCTCCCACAGTCCAAAGATGTGCAGGTCAGGTGAATTGGCCATGCTAAATTGCCTGTAGTGTTAGGTAAAGGGGTAAATGTACGGGAATGGGTGGGTTACGCTTCGGCGAGTCGGTGTGGACTTGTTGGGCCGAAGGGCCTGTTTCCACACTGTAAGTAATCTAATCTAAGTGCAAGAGTAACTAGAGAATACATGGGAAATATTCAGCAGGTAAGTCAGCATTTATAAACGAGCTGTCAAATTAATAATTCAAGTGAGGATACTTCTGCAGTTGTTTTTCATGCATTTATCCAATGTGTCACCATTGCTTATATAATAATAACTTCATGTTTTGACACGTTGCAGGGTTATAATCCAGGTATTTTTTTCAACGATAGAGTGTTTTTGAGGTCTATTTTTCAAACATGCCCAGCTCGCACCCCTTGCCCAGCAAGGTCACAGAAATCTACTGATCGTGCAGGTGACAGGCTAAGCATGGACAAGGGGTGGGGATTCACTGGAAAATACCCTCCAATTTTTATGAACTTTGCTCAGCTGGGGAAGGGAGTGTTCATTGGTGAAACAATCAGGAAGGCAGTACTATATCTTTATACTAACACAAAGATCAAAGACAGAACCCACTCCTGAGCCAGTGTTGCAAGGAACAAGTGAAACTGCTTTGGATGTACTTATTACTAATTTAGATTAATTTATAACCTACAACACAAATTTTTATTTGTTTTCCTGACTGTCACTGATAAGTGAAGTGAGCTCCTTCCTGCTCTGTTACTTCAAGAAAATTGACATAAAATTCAGCAGGAGAGAGGAGGATATGCATACAGTTGCCAGCATCTAAACAAATTGAGGGAAGGAGGGCACTGTCATGTGAAATAGCATCTGAGCGAGCACACACAGGAAGAGAGAGCGAGGTCTGCAGCTGGTCAAACAGCACAAGAGAGCTTGTGGACAGCAGCTTCACAAAGAGAAGAGCAGAACCAATGAGAAGCCGGGGCAGCAGGATTAAAACTGGCACCAGAGAGCCCCTTCAACCTGTTTCTACCTGTCAAAACCAAAATATCACTTAACAGGAAAACTTATCTGATGTTGGTGGGTATTTGTTCTGTATTTCTTTTGATTGATAAAGTGGTTTAGATCAGGAGGTATTATTAAAGCTGAAGAATACAGTGAATATACTCATAAACTGTTGAACATCCAAATTAATTCATTAACTGAATAGAGATAACAGGATAGGTGATTTGTTGCAGCTGTAGTATGTAGGAGCTGTTGGATGCTGATGTAATCTATGGTAACCACCTAAAACCACAGATCAGATTCACTGAGGTAACCCCTGGTATGGAGGGATTGTCTTATGAGCAAAAGCTAAGCAGGTTGAGACTTAATCACTGAGTTTAGAAGAATGAGAGGTGATCTCATTGAAACATATAGAATTCTTAAGGGGCTTTCCAGGATAATGCTGACAGGATGTTTTCCCCCATGGGAGAGTCTGGGACCAGAGGGAATAGTTTGAGAATAAAGAGACTTAGTTAGGATTGAGATGAGGGGGAATTTCTTCTCTCAGAAGGTTGTAATCTTTGGAACTCCTTGCCACAAAGAGCTGTAGGAGCCTGTCCTTGTGTGTATTTGAGGCAGATTCTTGATCAATAGGGGAGTCAAGGGTTATGTGAATATGCAGGAAATTGGATATGAGGAATGTCAGATCAGCCATTATCCTATTGAATAACAGAGCAGGCTCAAGGGGCCAAATGGCCTTCTCATTTACTACCTTTTATGGTCTTACAAACGGCTAGTATTTGTTGCTCAAAGAACTTCGGCTTAGAGTTAATGAGCTGGAGTATGAGTTTCCGACACTATCACACATTAAGCAAACGTGGGAGGGATACCTGGAACACATGCTTCAAGGGGCAGTCACACCGCTTACAGTAATTACATCAACATTTGGTTTATGGTTAGGGACAGGAGGATGTGAGTGTGAGTGGGACATTTATGGGGATCCAGAATTTAGCTTTCCAATTGGTCTAAAGTATCTGTTCCAGGTGTGGATGATGTTAGAGACAGCAGAGTGAACTGACAAAAACTAAACAGCTAATGCCTATATTCATTGGAGTTTAGAATAATGAGTAATCTTACTGAAAATTATAAGATTCTGAGGGGGCTTGACAATGTAGTTGTTGAAAAGACATTTGCACTAGTTGGAGGAGCTCAAATTAGGGAATATAGTTGTAAAATAATTGTGCACTCATTTAAAGCAGAGGCATGTTAGGGATTTCTTATCCCAGAGGGTAGTGAACATCTGGATTTCCTCATCTCAGAAAGTCGTGGATGCTAGATCACTAAAAGCTTTTAAAGAAAAGGTAGACAGATTTTTTTTTAAAGATTGGGAATTTGAGGGCATTTGAGGAGCTGGAAGGAAGGAGGAGTTGAGGCCTGGGGTGGATTAACATAATGTTATTGAATGATGGGCCAGGTTTGATAGGCTGGACAGTCTACTCCTGCTCCTATTTCTTAGGTTCTTATATTCAGAATTTTCTGAAATAATGTGGTACTGCTAGACCTCATTACTGAAACTGAGATGGGATAAGTGCATCATTTAAAGAATATTTTAGGAAGCAGTGCTGAATATATCATAAGATTTAGGTTTGCTATGGAATTGTACAAAAAAAGATATAGTTATTTGGAAGGAAGGTATCATCATTGAGATAAGAATAGATAAGGGTCAGATGAATTGGAATCAATGATTGGAAGGGAAAATAGCAACTGAACAAAAGGCAACCTTGACAAAAGGAGAGATTTAGGCACAGACAAAGTAAATGCCCACAAAGGGTGAAATAAGGCAAACAAATCCATAACTCTTTGCATAATGAAAGAGATTAAAATGAAGCAGAAAAAAGCATGTGCATCTTGGGGGTTTTATCTTTAATCTTATTCCTTCTCTTTCACCATCTCCAACCAAAGAGAGGAAAAAAGAATCTTGGTCACTGAGGCTTAGCTGAAATAGGTCAATCCTGGGCTTTCTTGGGGAGTGGGGCCAGGGGGAGAGAGTGAAGGAAGGTGGGCAGGGAAGAGAGAGAGGGATGAGTGGGCTGGGAAAAGAATTTAAAAAGAGAAAACTTAAAAATAACAAAAACAAAGGATGGCACCATGGCTCAGTGATTAACACTGTTGCCCTGGACTAAGGTTCAATTCCACCCTCAGGCGACTGTCTATGTAGAGTTTGCACACTCTCCTTAGGACTGCAAGTGTTTCCACCAGGTGCTCCAGTTTCCACCCACAGCCCAAAGATGTGCAAGTTAGGTGGATTGGCCATGTTAAATTGACCATAGTGTCCAGGGATATGCAGGCTAGGTGGATTAGCCATGAGAAATGCAAAGTTACAGAGATAGGGTTTGGGATGTGTCTGGGTGGAATGTTCTTTGGAGGGTTGATGTGATATCAATGGACCTGCTTCCACACTGTAGGGATTCTATGATTCTAGGTGTGCTCATGACTTAATGTCAGGTGAATGAGAACCCAGAGTGAATATAGACTGTTCCGAGAGAAAATGGAAAAGTAAATAAGAAAAACAAAGGATGTACGAAAAGAGACTAGCAACTAACGTGAAAGGGAAATGTCTGCAATAAACTAATAAATAGTAAAATATTGACAAAAGGAAGAAAAGTTGGGCTGATTAGGGACCAAAAATGGATTTATTAATGGGAGCCAGGGCATTACTGAGGTAGTTAATGAATACATTGCATCTGTTTCTATCAAGGAAAAGATGCCACATAGGTGATAGTGAAAGAGGTTTGAAAATTGATAATGAATATGTATAAAATAGGCTGTCTATATTTAAGACTGAAACGGCACCAAAACCAGAGGAGATGCTTTGAAGAATATTAAAGGAGGTGAGACTGAAAATTCTGAAGGTCCTGGTTATAATTTTCCTTAGACTCAGGTGTAGTTCCAGAGGACTGGCAAATTGCAATAGTCACACTATTCCCCAAAGCTAGGCCTAGCAACTGCAGGTCACAGATTAACTTTAGTGATAGGGATATTTTTAGAAGCAATAATTAGGAACCAAAATTGAAAGTCATTTGGACAAATGCAGCTTATGGGTTACAGAGGAACCTCGATTATCCGGCATTCGATTAACTGAATTTCAGATTATCCGAACAAGATCGCAAGGTCCTGATGCTTGACTAACTATGTTATCCGGCATTTGATTACCCGGTATTTGGTTAACTGAACAAAATACTCCCTGCCCATGACTTTCGGATAATCGAGGTTCCCCTGTAGTTAAGGGAAATCATACTTAACTAACCTTCTAAGGTTTTTGACAAGGTAGGGATTGATCAGAGTATTGTCATAAGTGTATTTTACATAGACTTTCATAGTCTAAGGTCTGTTAAGACCATAAGACAATAAGAAATAAGAACAGGAGTAGACCTTTTGGCTCCTTGAGCCTGCTCCTCCAGTCAATAGGATCATGGCTGATCCAACAACATCCCTCCCTTCCACTTTTCTGTATTTCCCCATAACCCTTGATTCCCCTACTGGTCAAGAATCTATCTATCTCGACCTTAAATACACACAAAGACTCTGCCAGCATAGCTCTCTATAGCAAGGAGTTTCAAAGATTACAAGCTTCTGAGAGAAGAAATTCCACCTCATCTCAGTCTTAAATTGAAGTCTCTTTCTTCTGAGACTCTCCCATGAGGGGAGACATCCTCTAAGCATTTACCCTGTCTAACCCCTTAAGAATCCTTTATGTTTCAATGAGATCACCTCTCATTCTTCTAAACTCCAGTAAGTAGAACCTCAACCTGTTTAGCCTTTGCTCATAGGACAATCTCTTCATATCACTGACCATCCTAGTGATCTTTCTCTGAACTTCCTCCAAAGAAGTGATATCCCTCCTTGGGAATTGGTTTAGTTCAATTGGCTGGAATGTTGGTTTGCAGAGCAGTGTGGGTTCAATTCCCATCATTGGTTTGAGGTTACCATTTCTTCCTCAACCTCTTCCCTCACCTGAGGTCTAGTGGCCCACAGATTAAATCACCACCAGTTGCTTATCTCTAATAAGAGAGCAGCCCTTATGAACTGTTAAGACTATGGTGACACAACTCAACAATATTTCCTTAAATAAGGGGACTAAAAAATCTCACAGTACTCCAGATATAGTCACACCAGCCCCTTATACAGTTGTAGTAAGATGTCCCTACTCTTATACTCCTACCTCATTGAAATAAGGACCAACAATCCAGTAACCTTCCTGATTACCTGCTGTACCTGTGTGCTAGCTTTGTGTTTTGTGCACCAGTACCAAGTTCCTTTGCGGTGCAGCTTTCTCCAGTTTTGTCCTTTTTGTTATTCCTTTCAAAATGAATAACTTTGCATTTTCCCACATTACACTTTATTTACCAACTTTTTATCCACTTAGTTAACCTATCAATATGTCTCTGTAAACTGTTTGTATCCCTCTCACAACCTGCCTTTCCACCTTTTTTTGTGTTGTCAGTAAATTTGGCTACAGTGCATTGACTTCCTTCCTCCAAGTCATTAATATATAGTGTAAGTAGTTGTGGTCCCAGCATTGATCTTATATTAGATACTAACAGTGTGGAAACAGGCCACAAGCCCACACCAACCCGCCGAAGCGCAACCCACCCAGACCCATTCCCCTACATTTACCACCTTCACTTAACACTACGGGCAATTTTAGCATGTCCAATTCACCTAACCCACACATTTTTGGACTGTGGGAGGAAACCCACGCAGACACGGGGAGAATGTGCAAACCCCACACAGTCAGTTACCTGAGATGGGAATTGAATCCAGGTCTCTGGCGTTGTGAGGCAGCAGTGCTAACCACTGTGTCACTCGATCTCTGTGGACTTAAACTTATACTAAACACAGGTTTAATATAACATAGATTCTGGATCAGTGGTGATAGCACAGTGGCTCAGTGGTTAGCACGCTGCCTCACAGTACCAGGGTCCCAGGTTCAATTCCAGCCTTGGCTGACTGTCTGTATGGAGTTTGCACATTCTCCTCGTGTTTGTGGGTTTTTAATATAACACAGTCTCACCTAGAAGATTGCATTTAATACTGGGTGCTATAGTTTAGAAAATATGTGAAAACATTAGAATTAAGAAAAGGCACTTGAGAATAGTTCCAGGGATAAGGAAGTTCAGTCACTTTGATAGATTGGATAAGATTGGAAGATTCAGTGATTCTGCAATAACTAGGAATCTAAAGATCAAATAGAATACATTTTCAAAAAAATAAAATGAAGTGCAGAATTTAACCCAGCAAAAGTTTATTTTGTTACTTTTTGTTATACATTGGGGATCAAAAGTCAATTGTAAAATGTTACACGCACACACATATTAATCTCATAATGAGACTCTGAATCAGAATTGTTATCTCAATGCGCACTGATTGAACTTTGGTCCTGCAATTTGTCTTTGCTATAGTGAAAGGTGTGTTACTAGCACACACATTGTGTGACATTGACCAAAAATCCTGTGTGGCTTCCAAGGTCAGAGTCATAGTAATTGTGAATGAGGAAATCAGATACCACTAATGTACTGACTACCAGATAATATTGTACCTTCCACAAATCAGGGTCCACTATAGACAAATCATACAGGTACCATCACAAAACAGTTTTCTTCTTGACATCAGAAACATGCCAGAATTTAAATTCATGGTTAACAGCCAATGAAATATTATCAGCCAGATTAATAAAGAAAAACAGTTACATTGTACTGCCAGTTTCTTAAAGGGTTAAACGCTTTTGAATCAGGATCAGGACGCAAGACAGTAATTTGGATTTCTTTCAAGATGCCTTCCAACTGCATGAGAATATAACACTTTTTTATTATCTTTTGAAGTTAGCAATTGAAGTTTATGAAGGTAATTACCCACAAAATACAATTTCAATTATACTATGGAAACTGCAGTGTCAAAGACAGGACTTGGACATGAAAAGTAAAGTGCAGAATGAATTTTGCTTACTTTTGGCTAAATCTCAGTTTTGTGAGGTTTTTGGAGGGTTTTCTTGCTGCAAGGCCTAATGAGATCAGTTGCCAATTCTGACCAAACCTGTCTGATGAGCTCCCCACCACACTCCTATGATGTTCCTCTGCCAAATTCTAGTCCACCATGCCATGCACTGTTCCTGTTACAACTTGTCATGCAGTTGACATCTGTCAAAAAAATCAAAATGCCTAGCACCCATGCTACACTCCAAAGGCTGCAGAGCACAAGAAGTTGCCCTGCTCAGTGATGGACATTCAGTCAAAAGATGTCTGAGAAGGGACAAATGGAGCCATGATTCTCTGAGGGGGACCTGAAGCTTCTGGTGAATGAGATGGTGTAGAGGACTGGCATCCTCTTCCAGCAGGACTGGCAGAGAAAGCCATGACACCAAATCTTTAACCTATTCCTATCCTAACACTAAACTTAATCCTAACCCTAACCCTAATCCTAACCCTAAATCTAAACATAACCCCATCTTAATCATAATCCTAATCCTAACTTTAGACATTCTGTTTTTAAGCTTAGCTGCTAGCTGCTCAAATTATTTCGGTTGAACTTCCTTTCCAGTCCTATGAATGTACTTGGTACCAAGTGAATGTCAAGATTTTGGGCTTTCCCCTCCCACTTGAATTTTCTCTCTATCCCTGAGGAGATGCCCTTAACCCTAACACTAGGCTGTAAATACACAGTCACAGCTGCAGAGAACATACCATATGACATAAGAGCAAAGTAGGTCATTCAGCCCATTGAGACTGCTGTACCATTCAATGAAATCATTGCTGATCTGATCATTCTTAACTCCACTTTCATGCCTTATTTCCATAACCTTGATTCTCTTACTGTCTACCTCAGCCTTGAATATATTTAATGACCCATTGTCGATGGCCACCTGCAGAAGACCATAAGATACAGGGAGAGCATGAGGCTATTTGGCCCATTGAGCCTTCAACACCATTCGATCATACCTGACATGTTTCTCAACCTCATTCCCCTCCTTCTCCCCTTAACCCTCTCCCCTTCGTGGGTGGCATGGTGGCACAGTGGTTAGCACTGCTGCCTCACAGCGCCAGAGACCCGGGTTCAATTCCCGACTCAGGCGACTGACTGTGTGGAGTTTGCACATTCTCCCAGTGTCTGCGTGGGTTTCCTCTGGGTGCTCTGGTTTCCTCCCACAGTCCAAAGATGTGCAGGTTATTGGCCATGCTAAATTGCCAGTAGTGTTAGGTAAGGGGTAAATGTAGGGGTATGGGTGGGTTGCGCTTCGGCGGGGCGGTGTGGACTTGTTGGGCCGAAGGGCCTGTTTCCACATTGTAAGTAATTTAATCTAAACCTTTGATCCATTTACCAGTCAGGAACACATCTATCTCTTTCTTAACTACACTCAAGGACTTGGCCTCCACAGCCCTCTGAGACAATGAGTTCGCAGATGCACCACCCTCTGGCTGAAGAAATTCCTCCTCACCTCAATTTGAAAGGATCTCTTCACTCTGAGGCTATGCCCTCAGGTCCTAGCCTCCTCTACTAATGCAAACATCTGCTCCACATCCAATGTCTCCAAGCTTCTTAGTATTCTGTAACTTGCATCAGGCCCCCTCTCATCCTTCTAAATTCTACCGAGTACAGACCCAAAATCCTCAATCACTCCTCATTTGGCTAGCCTTTCATCCCCCAGATTATTCTTGTAAACCTCCTCTGGACCTCCTCCAATGCCATCTTTATCTAGATAGGGGGGGGGGCCAAAACTCATCACAATATGCCAAATGCAATGTAATCAGAGCCTTATGCAGCCTCAGCAGTGTATCTCTGCTCTTGCAGTCTAGCGCTCTTGAAATAAATGCCAACAATGCATTTGCCTTCCTAATTGCTAATTGAACCTGCATGTTAACTTTAAGACAATCCTAAACCAGTACTCAGATTACCATATCCTTTCCCCATCTACAAAATAGTCTACACTTCTATTTTTCCTAAAGAAGTGTATAATGTCACAATTTCCCACATTGCATTCCATCTGCCATTTCTTTCTAGCCCATCCAAGTCCTTCTGTAGCTTCCCTGCCACCTCAGCAGTATCTGTCTCTCCACATATCTTTGTCTTTCCTGCAAACATAGCAACAATAGTCACAGTTCCTTTGTCCAGACTGTTAATATATAACATGAAAGTTTGTGGTCCCATGGTTTCCTGCGGACCTCCACTAGTCACTGACTGCCATCCTGAAAAAGACCCCTTTATCCCTACTCTCTGCCTTCTATCAATCAGCTATCTTGTACCTTGCCCCTATCACCACAGGCTCTTATCTTATTTAGCAGTCTCCTTGATGGAAACCCAGATTGATAGGGTTGTTAAGAAGGCATACAATGTTTTGGCCTTTATTAGTAGAGGAATTGAGTTCCGGAACCAGGAGGTTATGCTGCAGCTGTACAAAGCTCTGGTAAGGCCATACTTGGGAGTATTGTGTACAGTTCTGGTCACTGCATTATAAGAAGGATGTGGAAGCTTTGGAAAGGGTGCAGAGGAGATTTACTAGGATGTTGCCTGGTATGGAAGAAATGCCTTTCGAGGAAAGGCTGAGGGCCTTGAGGCTGTTCTTGTTAGAGAGAAGAAAGTTGATAGGTGACTTAATAGAGATATACAAGATAATCAGAGGGTTAGATAGAGTGGACAGGGAGAGCCTTTTTCCAAGTATGGGGACGGCAAACACGAGGGGACACAACTTTAAAGTGAGGGGAGATAGGTATAAGACAGATGTCAGAGGTAGTTTCTTTACTCAGAGATTAGTAAGGGTATGGAATGCTTTGCCTGCAACGGTAGTAGATTCGCCAAGTTTAAGTGCATTTGAGTCATCATTGGACAGACATATGGACGTACATGGAATAGTGTAGGTGGGATGGGCTTCAGATTAGTATAACAGGGTGGCGCAACATCGAGGGTCGAAGGGTCTGTATTGCGCTGTAATGTTCTATGTTCTATGTCAAAGGCCTTCTGGAAATCCAAACAGGTTGTGTCTACTGGATCTCCTTTGTCTAAATTGCTCATTATCTCCTCAAAGAATTCTGACAGAATTTTCAGTCATGACTTCCCCTTGACGAAGCTGTACAGTAAAGAATTCCACAAATTCACCACTACCTGAGAGAAGAAATTCCTGTTCATCTCTGTTTTCAATGTGTGACTCCTTATTTGAGATTATGTCCTCCAGTCCTAGACTCTCTTGGTTTCATATAACTGTTTTCTCAGCCTCATTCTGTAGGGGTCCAATGTTCATTTTGTCTCTCTCCTTTTTTATGTATTATATACTTAAGGAAACTCATAGTCTCTGGCTTTATATAGCTTTCTAGTTTGTTCTCATAGTTTACTTTCTCCCTTTCTATGGAATTTTTTTTAAAGCTGTCAATATTAATCATTTCACCTCAGTGTTGGCTTCCTAGACATTATATGAAGCCCATCTTCAATCTATTTAAGCCAATCTTTATTGTCAATTTGCTGCCACATTTGTGTTGAAGTATGTAAACACTTTTTTGGTTAATTTTAGTTTAGGTTACAGATTTTCATTCACTCTCTGTGACCAGCTTATGAACAAACCCAACATGTTCATATCCTTCGCAATACTACTTGAAGATTGTTGCTGACTTAGTTCTGTCACTGAGATTTTCCTTGAAGGTGAAGAATTGAAAATTCCTTGTGCAGTTGTGTCATTCTAACATCTGACAAATTTGAATGAAATTGCAATTTGTTCTTGAGGCTGTGTTGACCATTTCGCTTCAAGAATAATCAATGAGGTCAACTAGATTGTACAGCTCATATTTATTCTTCTCATCTGCATCTTCTCATAAACTTCTCTGTTTCTGATATCTGAATATTATTCTGTGATTAAGACTGTTTTTCCATCCTGTGCATTTGCAGATTTTATAATGAGTTATTAGCCTGAGCTCTCTGGTCACCACACTGTTAGCTGTCCACCTGGAGACTCCGAAGATGTCTGGTGTATCCTTTCCAGGTCAGCTTCCCGAAAGCAAGCTGAAATAACTAGTCTCCTGTCATACTCTAGGAAGTCAAGGTTTGGTCAGTTATGATTGGTATGGCTTTGTCAGAGGGAGATCATGACTAACAAATCTGATTGAAGTTTTCAAGGTGGTTTGCAGATGAAGGCAGTGTAGTTGATGTTGACAAAGCCATTGACAAGGTCCAACTGGGAGATTGATAAAGAAGGTAACAGCAAATGGGAGTAACTTGGCAATTTGGATCCAAAATTTTCTTAGTGGTAGGAGAGAGGGTGAAGGTAGAAGTCTGCTTGTGTGACTGGATACCAATGTCCTGTGGAATGATGAAGATGATCTTAGGTTACAGGAAGATATAGACAGATTGGTCAGATGAGCAGGTCAGTGGCAGATGGGCTAAGTGGCAAAAGTGTAAGTGTACAATTTGGCAGAAGTAACAAATAAGGGAGTACTCAATGCATGGCAGGGCATTAGGAAGCTCAGAGGAACAGAGGAAGCTTGAGGTGCTTGTTCACAAATCCCTGAAGGTGACAGGACAATTTAATCAGGTAGTTAAGAAGGCATATGGGATAACTGCTATTATCAGTCATGGCACAGATTATAAGGGCAATAAGATTATGCTGGAGCGGTACAGGACTTCTGAGGCCACACTGGAGTACTGTGTGCAGTTCTGGTCACGATACTATAGGAAGGCTGTAATTGCACTGGAAGGGATGCAGAGGAGATTCATCAAGATATAGTCTGGGATGAAGCAGCTTAGCTCTGAAGAGAGGCTGGATAACCTTGGGTTGTTTTCGAGCAGAAACGTTTAAGGCGGGACCCAATTTGAGGTGCATAAGATTATGAGGTGCATAAACAAGGTGGATAGGAAGCAGCTGTTCCCTTAGTCGATGGTTCAATAATAAGGGGGGTCACTAATTTAAGGTGAAAGACAGGAGGTTTGTAGGGGATTTGAGGAAAACTTTTTTCACCTAAAGGCTGGTGGGAATCTGGAATGCACTGCCTGGGAGGATTGTTGAAGTAAGAAACCTCACAACCTTTAAAAAAATACTTGCATGAGCACTTGAAATGTCATGACATTCAAGGCTATGGGTCATGTATTGTAAAATGGGAGTAGTGTAGATTGAGAGCACATTTGTGACTGTGCAGAGTCAATGGGCCCAAGGGCCACTTCTGTACTGGATGATTCTAAGTTATCTTTGAATGGGAAATGCGGTTGGTACTCAAAATATGTTTGCTTGGCCAACCTTTAGTGTGGCCATCCTTTAATGCAATACCAATGAATGGCAGCAAATCTCAGTCAATCTGTTGTTGAATTACTTGAGTGTATTTTTGATCTGGTGACTATTAATTCCTCTTGGCAATAAAACACATATTTCTTATGCCATCACAGCTAATCTCAATGGATTCTTTCTTTTTTGTGACCCATTATAAGCTTAGGAAGCCCAATGAAATATGCCAGCAATGGTTGCTTAACCAATTGTTCAATGTTTTTTTCATTTTTTTGCTTTGGAATCGTGAATTGAAGTTAAGAATTGAACTTTGACCAACAGTTTTTAAAGAGAAGAGAACAAAGTCAGATGAGTTCTGTTGGGAACTGGGCTGAAAAATAATGCAACTTATTTACTGATCTATGAAAATATAAATGAATCAGCACTGCGCTGTTGTTATGCTGAGTGTCGGCAGCTGGTTGGATGTTGAGTTGGTTAATCAAGAGAGTATTGGTTTTGACTGGGCTGGCAGAAAGCAGAATAATTTTTGGAAATCTCTACAGACAGAGCTATTTTATCTTTCTCTGTCGGTTTTTTTTCCAGACATTGAATTATTGAAGATTCTGAGAAAAAAATCCTGGTCTGAAAGAAATAAGTAAACATTTCTAGGAGGCTGCTGAAAGCATTTGCAGTAAATGGCGACTTCAGAATACAAGATATACAATTCCACTTGCCTGTGAACACCCCATTGTCTATGGATTTGATAAAGACATCGTATCATTCATTGGAAACTGTTTACAGAGGAGTCTTGATTATCCGGCTTTTGATTATCCGGATATTGGATTATCCGGCAAGATCACAATGCTCTAATGCTCCGCTAAACTATGTTATCCAACTTTCAAATATCTGGAATTTGATTAACTGAACAAAATACTCCCCACCCGTGTCATTCAGATAATCGAGGTTCCTCTGACAAATTATAATTCTTTTATTTTCTTTTTTCATTTATCCCTTCATGTGTCTATCTATATGTGAGTTGGGGTTTGATGAAAGCTCGAGATCATAGAGATTAATTAGATTACCTATTATTTATCTATGTTCTGCTAAAGTTACATTACTATTAATAAATTGTCAATTTTTGTATACATTATACTTGTATAAGTTATACTTACAGTTTTTGATGTTTGAGACGGTGTTGAAATACTGTGTAAGTACAACAAACTTTTATCTACCTCCCCTCCATAACCAGCGCTCTTCAAACATTCCAGAAGATTCCCCCGGCCTCTCTCCACCCTGCAGGCACTCTGCCTCTATTCCTGATGAAGGGCTTTTGCCCGAAACGTCGATTTTCATGCTCCTCGGATGATGCCTGACCTACTGCGCTTTTCCAGCACCACTCTAATCTAGAATCTGGTTTCCAGCATCTGCAGTCATTGTTTTTATCCAATGCAAATATCCAAACCAAAGAAATCCTTGAGCCATTTCTGCAGAAATATCCATTACCATTAAAGCAACTCATCGCACAGATAATAAATTTCTCTGGTGATGCCATTAACTGCTGAGTGAGAATATGCAGTAAATACATATTTTCCATTGTTCTCTTTGTCAACATTCATTGCACCATTTTCAGGAATTATGTAGGTGCCTCCAACAAAACAAAATCGAGTCATACAGTCATAGAGATATACATCTTCTTAATAAAATTTGATAGATAAGTGACTCTTTTTAAAATTTGTTTGTGGGATGTGGACGCTATTGACTAGACCTGCATTTATTACCCATCCCTATTTGCTGTAAGGGAAAAATCAAACATATTGCTATGATTCTAGAGTCACACGTAGGGCAGATAGGGCTAGATAAGGATAGAAGATTTTCTTCGCTGAAGGACATTGCTGAAACAAATGTTGTGCTTTAGTTATATAGATCAGCGGTAAGACTACATTTTGAATACTATGTGCAATTTTGGTCTCCTGATTTGAAGAAGAATGAAAGTAAATTGGAGGCATTTCAAGAGGTTTATTAAATTGATATTTGGAATAAACAGGTTAGCTTATGAGAGAGGGACTCACTGGGCTTGTTTCCACTAAAGATTAGAGGACAGAAGCGTGGCTTAATTCAAATATATAAGGTCCTGTGTAGTATTAACAAGGTGGGTACGGAAAGGATATTTTCTCTTGAGGGTTAGTTCAGAATTAGGGGACCCTGTTTAAAAACTAGAGGTCGCCTTTTTAGTACAGAAATGAGAAAAAATGCTTTTCTGAGGATTGTTGTTTGATTTTGGAACTTTCTTCCTCAGAAAGTGTGGCAGTGGAGTCATTCAATAATTTTAGGGCAGAGGTATGAAGATTCTTCTCAGGCAAGGGAGTCAAATGTAATCGGCAATACATGGGAACTATGGAAATCATAAGACAAGCAAACAAGCCATGATCTTATTGAATGTTGGAACAGGCTTGAGGAGAGGAATGACCTACTTCTATTCATAACTTATATGTTTAAATGTCCCCTCTGTATAAACATTTAAAATCATCCAAGCATTGGGCGGCACTGCAGATCAGTGGTTAGCACTGCTGCCTCACAGTGCCAGGGAGCCAGGTTCGATTCCAGCCTCAGGCGACTGTGTGGAGTTTGCATGCTCCCTGTGTCTGCGTGGGTTTCCTCCAGGTGCTCTGGTTTCCTCCCACAATCCAAAGATGTGCAGGTTAGGTGAATTGGCCATGCTAAATTGCCCATAGTGTAGGTTATTAGTCAGGAGTGAATATAGGGTACAGGAATGGGTCTGGGTGGGTTACTGTTCGGAGGGTCAGTACTTCGTTCAAAAACTGCATGAATCCATGTAAGATTCTGTAAATCCATTTTTTTAGATTAGAATCAGTCTGACCATTATGGCACAGGCAGCCTCACATACAGAAGCTCACACCTTCAATACATTATCTGGGCCAACATGACACCATTTGTTAAAATTCACTTGAGAATGGAACTTTTAAAAAAAGGCTTTGTGATTTACATATGAAAGAACTGAAACCAACATGATCATTCTAAAAGATGAGAGACTTAACAAACAATCGAGGTCTTTTCCAATTTATAATTTCAGTTACATCACACTGCAAACTTTTGCTATAAATTCTGTATCTTACAACCTTATTCTCCACAACCACCTGAAGGAGCAGCGCTCCGAAAGCTCGTGCTTCCAAATAAACCTGTTGGACTATAGCCTGGTGTTGTGCAATTTTTTAACTGTGTACACCCCAGTCCAACACTGGTGACTTCAAAGCAGGAGTAAATAGAGGTGGGCCTTCTAGCATGTTGATTCCATTTTCTGCCCAGCTGCCTTGGTCCCTCGGGTGGCAGCAGGCCTGATTCCATTACTTTCCACCTCCTCAGAACCAAACTAATTTTAAAGAAGATAGATTTGGCAAAGTGGGAAGCTTCCCAACTCAACATTGCCCTAATTCACTTAAGGCATGTGAAGTCACTCATGCTCGGTAGCCATAAGTAATGAAAAAATACACAGTATGTACACCATACAATAAAACCCATAGAAATGCGTATTTCTTTTGAAAAAAGGATTTTATTAAATATCTGTATGTTGTTATATGAATGGTATACTTTGATGATTAAAAGCAATGTTCCAGTACAAATATGGAGCCATATTATTTCTCCATTGAAGTGTAGAAACAAAGTATAAAATTGAATATAAACTGAATTTGTCAATTGCATGAAGATCTTGAAACTGAGAAAATAATATTGAACAATTTAATTTTGTTCTATTATAAATCGCAATTTCAAAACATTGTCTAAATAATAAAGGACCAATTTCAAGACCAGATTATGATTCTCATTCAGTCACATTTATACCTCACTCTCTTTATTAAACATCATGCAGGAGATTTATTGCAAATTAAAATAACAAATTTAAATAAAAGTTCAACAGGACCAAAACAATTTTTGTTTGATTTCCCAAAGATATCTAAAAGGTATCGGTCATTGCATTTTTTTTAAAAATAAATCTCTTGATTCTCCATGCATTATTTTTCTACCATATTCATTAGCGAGATTTCTTTAATAAGACTAATCTAGTATTTTTTCCTGCATTTCTCAAAGTGGTAGCTACCTATTGAAAATCAATGAAGGTGTCAATGTTCACAGTCCTCTATTCACGTACTAAAAGTTACTGATCAATTACAGGGCGACCCCCTGTAATTGTTTTCTGTGGTTTCAGTTACCTTTGGTTTACCGTGGCCCAAACATATTAGGGGGAACCTTCCGGAATCATTGGCCTACCGGGAAGGTAAATTTCCCATTTAAATAAATGGGTTTGCACAGTTTCGGGCTTCCACGCTAAGTCTTGGAACATATCCCCCATGGGTACAGGGGGACTACTGTATATAATTAAGTAAATCAGCAATAATCCAAAAATTATTTGCCATTCAATGGAAGTCATTTATTCATGAATGCATAGATTAGTAATTTTCCCACAACCTGTTGTTCATTAACTACCTGAAACTAATTTCCAACTCACTCCCAAACAATCAAAAATACTCACATTCATCTCACAGTGTCAGCATATTCAACTGAACAACAAAGAGCAGACAGACTGAAATATTCAATCCTTTTAAGACGGATTCAATCAAAATCAGAAAAGAAACATCAGATTTTCTTCAAATAAATTAGAGCTTTTATATTATTTTGGGATATAGGCTGCAAAATGTCTTACTAAGTTGCTTTTCATGGTTTTTATATGTGGAAATTGCACATCCTTGAAAACATCATAAGTTAAACAGTTCTACAACACTGAATGTCAACAATATGTAAGAGTTTACATTGTACAAACAAAAATACAAAACTGTTGATTAATGGACAAAAGGAAAAATAACAAATTTATTTCAGGAGCTAAAGTTTCTCTGCAAACAAATTGGAGAATTTACTTGTCTGGACATATAAAAAAAAGCTTAATTTTGAAAAACCAGATTATTGACTCTAATGCTCAGTTTCAATAGATCTTCTTTCACCATAATGCACAGATTGTTTGAAGTACAAACCAGTATACTTTACACAAAGTAATAATTTGAAGGTAATCATTTTGTAGTAAAATTAATAAAGTACATTATTTTGCTTAAAAGTAGAATATTATAAGTAGAAACTTACAAAATAAATACAAAATATTGTCAACACTTCGTTATAAAAGACATCTGGTTAGATTGTTCATAATAAATACACAAACCTTGTTTGGAAAAATATATAAAGCTACATATAATGTAGTAAAAATTAAACGTATTCAAAAGGGATATAATGCAGTTCAGAAAGACGTTAGTTTGTTCATCATATTTGTTCATATAAACAACGGCATTTTAAATAAAGCACACTTTTAATACTGACAGTAAAAAGGTTGGAAAGTTGAAAAATCTAAAACGTATTAAGAAATGAATAATAGCTTTCAGGGGATTGGAACAAAGTTACATACGCTATAAGTTTGTTGAACTGAATATCTCCTTCTATAGCATAAAATTTGATGGTTCAATTTTAGATCTCATGCTCTTTTCATCCATTCTGGTGGCGAATATGATCAGGGTGCAGAATTTTGAGATATTAATGTGCTAAATACACAAATTCGCCCTTCTCTCCTCCCAGCTGTACCAAGTAAAATACTGGAGACAGGTTGATCAGTAAGACATTTGTGTTGTCATGGAAGGAGACAAAAATTTCCATATAGTCCCCTCATAATTCCTGGTGGCTGATACAGACCAACAATATCAGATATCAAAACATATTTCTTATCTTTCTTCTTAAGTGGGACAATTGGTGGAAGTTATCATCCTTACTGTAATAGCAAATAATTGTCCAAAAGGTTTTGCTTTGGAAACTCAACATGATTCATTTTGAGGATACTTACACGACTATACCAAATGATACTCCTATTTTTGGCATGTCTGACAAGTACTTTGTTTGTTGCTGTCATAATAATCAAGCACTCAAATCCGGCTTCAAAGTTTCTTCACTTAAAGGAAGAAAATATTAATTTAGTGCGATAAATGTGGTCATGTAGCTGAACTGCAGTTGTCATGTTCCACTGTCTATGGTAACAGAAAGTCATGACAGAACACAATTGTGACCTTTGGCTAACAATCATAAGGCAGAGTATGGAATAGAACAAGAACAATCAACCTCTATTTCATCTTACTGTTAATTTTCTCTTTTTTTAAAAAACCAGGCCTTCATCAGAAGGTCAAAAATTCTTTTTATGGTAGAAATGCTTGTAAGTTTGAAACTTCCCTGTCACAATTCCTTTTGGGATATGTAACCCTAAGCAAGTCCCCGTTTCAGGTGCAATACAAAATTAATACTGGAGGTGCCTCACTGACAGGCAATGGAGAAAATTCACCAACACAGGAAGTTGTGTCATTGTTAATTCAAATATATTGTAAACGAACTGAGTCCAATAGATTGCCATCTAATATAGATTGATTATCCCATAACCTTCCAATAATCCAAATGCAGAAGGTTCTAATGAAAGGACATCAATCTGAAGTGTTTCGCTCTCCACAGATGCTGCCAGTATTTCCAGCATTTTCAGTTTTTTATCCCTCACAATAATAACTTGATGATTAACAGTCACTACTTTCGTGTCTATCTGTACATTTTATAGTACAGACAGATCATGACAAGATTTTGATCTCACTTTATAAGCCATTTTTTTATTGTTCTTTGCAACGATTCTATCCAAAAAGCGTCGGGCCTTCCTAGGGAAGCTCTCCCTTCTTTTGTACAGTGCCATTCTTCGCTCATTTACTTCTTTGCTGTCTCTCCTGAGCCGTACCTGTCGCACAATTCCTTCAAAGAGTTCTTGTACATTGTGCTGGACTGCAGCAGAGGTCTCGATGAACTTGCAGTCAAAAACAACAGCACAAGATCTGCCCTCTGCAAATGAAAAAAAATTCAATGTTTAAAAGAGAAGACGTACATCTGCCTTCTGCTTAACAAAATTAGTCATTTGGCTGTTCCTCAACAAGTGATGCAGAATTCTTTGAAATTTTTCATATGAATTGCAAAGTCTTTGATGTTATGGTTGGAAGTAAGGTGTTCCCCCAAGTAAAGCAAGTGCAACTGGAAATAACTGAGATTTAACTGGTTGTGTACTGCTAGTTGTGATCACTGCAACTTAGTGAATGTTGCATCTACTGACATACCAACTGCTGAAACAGTGTATTAATAATAAATAATACTTGCATCTATGTTGTGCTTTATCAAGTCAGAATATCTCAAATTGTCAGACACACAATGTACTTCAAAAGTACAAAAAAACTGTTATGCAAACAATGCAACCAATCTGAAGAACGAAATGATGAATCAATTAAATTTCTGAGTGTTTTTGTTGGTGAAGCAGAAATCATTGGTGTTCTTTGAATACTGACATGAGAGATTAGGATCCATCATGCTATAAAATTCCTGCATTCATGGGTTTTTTTCTTTTGTCCAAATATTGGCCAATCTTGATCAGTCCTGTCAGTTTTAAGGTATTGACTCCAGACCAGAAATCCTTAGTTATTTCCCCAACTGGTTTATTCATCAGTTCTGACAGCTAGTATCAGGAGGCTGTAAAACTGGAGAGCATTCCCAGTCAACTCCTTATTGTGACAGTGATTGAAATTATTTCAGAGTTCAGATTCTTTATGTAACTACAACAACAATAATAATAATAATGATCTGAATGTTGGTCATGAATGTTTACAATAACAGTACACCTCCAAAATTTTGAAAATTGGAAGCTCAGAGTAGGTTGTGAAATGCACTCACCTTGATTCAACCAAACTCTATTTGGTTGGGGGAAATCCAACAATATATATGCCTTTGGTCCTTTAAGATTTAACTTGGAGCGCTCCTCTCCCTAAAATGGTTGGTAAGATCAGCTAAAGAGTCTTGGAGGGGATGGAGAGAAGGAGTAAGGGGTCTTACAAAGAGGACTGTTCTTAAATGTAAAAGGGAAACACTATGGCTCTTCTAAATCTTTTCAAACCTTTCTTGATGGGAAAATTAGCATGTATTGTCCATCTCTAAGTCCTCTTGGGAAAGTGGTGAGCAACATTCTTGAACAACTACAGTTCATGTGATGTACCTAGAGTGCTGTGAGCGAGGGAGTTCAGGGATTTTGACCCAATGACACTAAAAGAATGGTGATATAGTTCTAAGTCAGGATGGTGTGTGCCTTAGAGAGGATGGTAGGGAGGTAGTGTTGTCCTTGTCCTTCCATGTTGTAGAGGAGGTTACCTTTTCTATCATGTTGCTACACCTTCCCTGTTTATTGTTCCATGTAGGCTCGATCTCAAGAGTTGAACATCATCAATTCTAATAATGGAGGGAAATTTAGGAAATTTCACATTGTTTGGGATTTGTCCCTGCAATCCAGTTGACAGAAATCTGTATCCTAATGTTTGCATTAGGATCTTATAGCAGCCAACACGAGATCTGAAGTAACTGAGACATATGACTCTATATCCTACTGTTTCTTGATCAAATGGATTGATCTAGATCATTAGACAATGCCTGTGTCTTCATCTGCAGCCATGCTCAGCAAGGCAGCAGCTGTGGGACCTACAGTCTAGGGATTAGAGTGTAAATAAGAAGTTACTCTACTTGAGTTTCTTTGATGATGACTCTTGTTGGAAGAAATGGTAATAAGGCAACTAGCCTGCTTTTTACTTGCTACTTTGGCGTGGCTTGCCTTCTCATGGTGTGCTCAGCAACGCCAGCAAGCATGTACAGATGATTTACTTCAGCTTTCAGCCAGCGAGTAACAGCTCTGCAAGCTGTGAAAAGTAACGGATCCAAATTTGTCATGGAGAAAGCATTCTCAGATTGGATAGGCATATTCCCGCTCCTAGGTAACACAGAGAATGGGTAGCTGTTTGCAATGCTCTTGAGTCAGTTCTTCATTTAGTTTTGATGAGCTTCCATAAAAGTTTGGTTGTGACCACTTTGATGGCATGATCTTTGACACAACCGCTTGATGAAGGAGCAGCGCTCCCAAAGCTAGTGCTTCCAATTAAACCTGTTTGACTATAACCTGGTGTTGTGAGACTTTTATCTTTGAAACTTGGCATGCAATGTAACATTGCTCTAAGCTATATTGGCATAACTTTGTGAGCTAGCATTCTCTCGTAACAGAATATTTGAAGTTCATGTCTTGCACTCATATTCTCAAGAATGAAAAGAACTGATCTTTGATTTTTCAGCTTTGGCCTACAGATGAATAAATGCATGGCAGTTGGTTTGCTATGATATTGCTGGTGATTGAGAATAGATTACTGGTTGGTAATTAGCTGGATTATATTCATCCTGCTTTTTGTGGGCAAGTCATCCAGGGTAATTTTTCTGGATTTTCTGGAGCACAGATGTTCAGTACAACAACCAATTCTTGATATCAGGTTCTGGGCTTGGACTGAAGGCTTGGGCTTGGAACAGGGCATTCCTGGAACAGAATTTATTACTTTGGTTTTACTTTTTGTTGAAGGTGAGACTGAAGTTATCGCATGGATTGGTGAACAAATCCATATAACATTGCATGTTTAGTTCTGGATGAGCAACCAGTCACAGTTCCTGGCAAACAGGAAACAGCAAGGTATGTTGCTGGAGATCTTGGTCTTTGCCTGGTGTCTTCTTAGTTTGAGCATCTTTCCATCCATGTGACATATGACTTCACTGTCATGGAAGGCATTGGGCAGCATGGCCAAGAAATCCATGCTGTAGAGGATTGGTGCGAACACGCAGTCTGGTTTAACTCCATTAATGACTGGGAATGGTTCAGAAGACACCATTATCCAGGACAAACATATTGTCATAGGACTATTAAATTATTGAGAGCAAATAAATTTATCTATTACTTTCCAAGAGTCCTCACTGATGTCTGGGTCAAAGGCTTTTGTCAAATCAACAAAATAGTATTGAGGTCCAATAGAGGTACAGCCACACACAATGATGCAAGACTGAACTTTGTTTCCAAAAGGAGTGTGCTATGGACTCCTCTTCTACCAATAGTGTCATACAATAGGCAGATTGGTGAGAATGAAGTTTTTTTTTCATCTTGTTGGTTCTTTCACCTCCTGTTACAGGTCCAGTCTGTCAGATAAGTCATTCAGAATTCGATCAACTTGATCAGTGGTACTACCAAGCCATCTTGGTAATGGACAATGAAGTTCCCCACACAGAGTATATTCTGTGTCATTGCTACCATTAACATGTCTTCCATGTGGCGATTACAATGGTACTTCTTAACAGACTGATATCTATATGTTGAATTAAGAAGCAAAAGACTTTATGACATGTACAATTGTTTTATTGTCAATCTATAGTTTAGCACAAACACCAGTTTCTACCTTTTCCTTCTGGCCCTTTTCTCTATCCACATGCTGAAACTTATATTGATAAAAAATATGGTTCTTTTTCAAAAAATATACCAAATTAACAATGTAACAAGTCATCCAATTAATAAGACAGCTCCTTTTTCCTTATTTCTCTTTTCGTTTTTTTATTAATTAGAAGTGTTATCACACAGAATCAAATGGCTTTTTCCCACCACCAAATCGCCAGCATTTAGTTTTCATCCATTAACCACCACCAGTAAATCAGCTGCGTTTCCAATTGAATAATTTTCATGAAAAGCCTGTTAAGGGCAATGCAGGCTACCAAAGGTAGACAGAGGTAGGGAGAGGGAAAGGGGGCTAAATCAAATGGAGTTGGAAGGGAGGGTAGGCACTCCACCCCTGTGGTGTCCACCTCCCTCTCTAAAAGCATCAGGAATATTGGTGGACACAAGAAGAGAGCTCTTTTGTTTTATAGCCAGAAGTGCTATCACATACTGTTTTTAACTACTAACCACCTCCAGTAACCACCATGTAGTCAAATCAAACAAGCAAAACCCAAAGTAGGCAATGTTGATTTAAAAAAAAATCAAGAATCAACTTATTCACATCCCAATCTGGAGTATTGAGTAAAACAGGAGACATACCTGCCACAGAAACTTCTCGACATCGCACAAGGTCACACTTGTTCCCGACTAATATAATTGGAATATCCTCAGCCTGTCGTGTTCGCCGGAGCTGGATGCGAAGCTCAGAAGCTTTCTCAAAGCTTGCTCTGTCAGTGATGGAGTATACAATGAGATATGCATCGCCTATCAGCATACAATGATTCTGTTTCCAGTTGTCTTCATCCTACCAGCAGACAAAAGTAAAGGCTAAGATGTCAGCTTCTATTTTAATTCTAGAAATAGAAAAATGATTGGATGCAACAACTGAAAGAATATGTTTTACAGTTTATAGGCTGCTGTGAATTACAATGCAAAAGAAACCAGCTGTTAAAGAAACTCAACTGAACAGAAAATGCAGCTGGTATTATTTACTCAGATCAACTGATTTATTGTTAGGTTTAGAAATTTGTTGGCATAATCTTCATGAAGCAAAATGTACAGCATATTTAACCATTTCACACCTAAACTTCTCATGTGGCTTTTCTGGATTAATTTCCATGGCATCATCCTCAGAGTCATTAACATCTAATTAATGCGTCCTTTTAAGGTGATTGGCTTGAATACTGATTAAACAAACTGAGCTTTTCTTTTTAAGGAATAATTATCTATAAATACTGAAATTAAATCTGTTTGAACAACGTATGTGATTGGCATATTCTGAAATTTCTTAAATGCAAAATGAATACTTGGCACAGTTCTGGAAGGAATTTGCCACAATCTTATCATTTGTTCCTTTTCTGAAAAAATTTAAGGTCACCTTTGTTCCGATTATTGATCTATTTACAAAGGAATCTTCAGGGATAGTTCTATTGATAGTAGAAACGTGTGAAACATAAATATGTAATATTTGTGTTTATATAGTTTTCTTGTTGCAGCAACTCAAAATGTTCTACGTAGCATTTTCTTTCCTCCAGATGTGGTGGCTGTTATGTTAGCAGGGTTAATTATTGTTATTAGGTTACTTTACCAGGGACATAAAAGATGCAGTATTATAGCACTAAGGTTAGCTTTCCAGACTTAGCATATGTCAACTATAGGAGAAATCCACCACTCTATACTACATGGTCAACTCATACACTTGCATTCCAAGCATTAAAAAATTGTTGTACTACCTTATTTTCCCACGTGTCCATCACAACAAGGGTAGCTCCCTCTCCATCTACGGTGATTGTTCGCTCATAGGTGTCTTCTACAAAGAATAAGGAAAATGACATTTATAAGTGAACACATTATGGAAATTTAGCAATTTAATAAATAGAAGAATGTCACAGATCAATGATAATTAACCCATATAGATAGTTGCTGAGGTACACTGTATGGCACTGACAAACTACTATAAATGACCTTGATCAATTTTGGCCTTTACCTCATTTGGTAGCTGTGCTTTCAGCCATCTAATTATTAATTGGTTTCTCTCAATAAGCCCTTTCTTCTCCTGTCCGACTGTAAGTCAGTACTTAAAATCTCCTTCATAGACTGAGCTTTGGCCACCTGTGTTAATGTCTACTTATGTAGTCAGGCATCAGGTTTGTTGGGAAGCTTTTCTATTAAGCAACTTGGGATTTTTTGATGACTTTACAGTTGATGACTTACATTAAGTTTATGCTCCTTGGTAGTTGACTAATGAGAAAGATTTCTCTCTGTCTTTGCTCCTCATTAATTTGTATACCTCAATCAGGTTTTCCTTCAACCTTCAGGGGAAAACAGTCCCAGCCTACTCAGCCTCTCTTCACAGCTGATTTGCTCCAGAGATAGGTAACATCCTGGTGAAAACAGAAAGAACTGTGGATGCTGTAAATCAGAAACACATACAGAAATTGCTGGAAAAACTCAGCAGGTCTGGCAGCATCTCTGGAGTGAAATCAGAACTAAGGAAGGGTTACTCAATCTGATACGTTAACTGTGATTTTTCTCCACAGATGCTGCCAGACGTACTGAGCTTTTCCAACAATTTCTGTTTTTGTAACATCCCCGTGAATCTCTTCTACATCCTCTCTGGCATAACTGCATCCATCCTGCAGTATATTGACAAGAACTGCATGCAGTTCTCCAACAATGGCCAAACTATAATGTTTTAAAAAGCTATTTTGAAAGAAATTATATTTAAACACTGAATACTGACGGTATAATTAAATAACTTTTTTTAGGTGGGGTTTTGTGAAATTAATTTGGACAACCGTCTTTCTGACATCCAGCTTCAGCAAGAAACACACAAGACAGGGGTACACTGCAGAAAGCTGCAGGTTAAAACTCCCAGTGGTGTACACAGCAAAGAATATGGAACCTGACAACGTCCAAAACAGCACATTACAGTCCTATCAACAATATGATGGAAGGTGACATCAACAGTATTATCCAGCAATACTGACTCTGCAATAAATGCTCAGTTTTGAATCCCCAGGAGTACTCAGTTCAATGTTTCATTTCTGTCTGATGTGTCCTTTACTTCAGATTTGATGAAGTATGGCATTTAGAAGGTTAAGGGGTGACCTGACCTAATTTCAAGATATTATCAGGGAAAGGCAGAATAGATAAAGATAAAACTGTTTTCACTGGTTGTAAATTCTAGAATTAAGGGGCATAGTCTAAAAATAAGGGCCAGACTGCTCAGGAAATGTTAGGATGAATTTCTACACACAAATGGTATTAGAGATTAGGCACTCCCTTCCTCAAATGGCACTTGATGCTAGATCAGTTGTTCATTTTGAATCTGAGATAGATTGTGTTTTGTTAAGCAAAGGTACTAAGGGATATGGGCCATAGATAGTTATAAGGACTTACTCCACAGATCAGCCATGATATCATTTACTTGGCAGAACATGTTCAAGGGGCTGAATGGCCAATGCCTGTTCCTATACTTGAAAACAATGGGAATCAGAGACAAACACTCCACTGCTTGGAGTCATTCAATCCCAAAGGATGGTTGTGATTGATGAAGGTCATTCATCTGCGTCCTAGGACATCACCAAGAGCTCCTCAGGATAGGTTCTAAGGCCCAGTCATCTTCAGCTGCTTGATCAATGACCTTATTTCCAAAATAAAGGCAAAAATGGGAGATGCCTGCTGATGACTGCACAGCATTCAGTAACATTCATGACTCATAAGCTAGACCAACATCTACTGGACATCCCAAAATGCCTTTGAGAAGTGGATAATTGGTTTCGTTCTGAACAGCTACCATCGTTAAGGTGCAGGAACATCCACAACACTGTAGGGGAAAGGAGTTCCAGGATTTTGACCCAGCAACATTGAAGCAACAACAATGTATAGTTCCATATCAGGATGATACGTAGCTTGGAGGGAAACTTAATGGTGGTCCCATGCTGCTGCTGCCCTTAACGCTTTAGGTGGTGATGGGCATGGGTTTGGAAGGTGCTGTTAAAGAAGCCTTGGTGAATTGCTGCAGGACATCTTATACATAGTACACACTGCTGCCCCTGAGCATTGATGGTGAAAGCAGGGAGTGTTAAAGTGGTGGATGTGGTGTCAGTTAAGTGGCTGCTTTGTTCCGACGGAGCTATCAGGAAATTGGAGAGTATACCTTCATACTCCTGGCTTTGGCCTTATATATTTTGAACAGTTTTTCGGGATCGGGAAGTGAAGTACCTGCATCAGGATTTCCAGCATCTGGCCTGTGTCTAGTGCAGTTCTTCTTTTGCTCATTGGTAGTCCCAGGATATTGATAGTGGTAATGCTATTGAATGCCATACAATTCCAAGTCTTTGAACTGCTACCATAGCCAAAATGTTCAGAAGGCCAGTTCAATTAAGCCTCTAGTTATTGGTAACCTCAAGGACATTGATTGTGGGCGATTCAGTAATGGTAATGTCATTGAATATTAAGGTGTGAATGGTTCAATTCTTTTTTTATGGAGATGGTCATTGACTGGCACTTAACAGCCTAAGCCTGGATGTCATCCAGGTCTTGCTACATGTGGACACAGACTGCTTTAATGTCTGAGGAATTGTAAATGGCATTGAATATTATGCAACCATCAGTAATTATCATAAAATCTGGCCTTCTGACGTGGATGGGCAAGGTCATTTCTGAAGCAGCTGTCAATAGTTGGGCCTTGGACATTATTTTGATGTAGCCAAGATGATCAACCTCCAACAACCACAATCGTTTTTCTCTGTGACATGTACGGCTCCTACCAGCAGAAAGATTTATCCCCAGTTCCCACTGACTTCAGTTTTGCTAATGCTTTTGCTGCCACATTCAGTCAAATACTGTTTAATGTCAAAGGTACTTACTCTCAACTTACTCTGGAGTTCAGCTCTTTAGGTCCATGTTTGTCACAAAGCTACACATGAAGTAAGGAGTAAAGTGGAGGAACTCAAACTGAGTAAGTTAGTTCTTTGGAAATGGCACTGTTGATGGTCCCTTTTATCACTTTGCTGATGGTCGAGAATAGATGGATGGGTGTTAATTAGGCAGCTTGCATCTTGCCCATTATTTTTGTGCACAGGATGTATCTAGGGATTTTTTCACATTGTCAGCTAGATGCCAATACTGTAGCTGGTACAGCTTGCCTAGGGGTGTAGCTATTTATGGCAAACAGGTCTTTCGTACTATTTCTGGAATGTTGTCATGGCCCATAGTTTTTGCAGTATCTATTGTCTTCAGTCAATTCATAACATCATATGGAGTGAATCTAATTGGCTGAAAACTGCCATCTGTGATGTTGGATACTTATAAAGAAGCCAAAATAAATCAGCTGAATGAAGTTTTCAGCCTTGTCATTTGCGTCAATTTGCTGGGCTCCTTCACTATTGATTACAAAGATATTTGTGGAGCCCCACCTGCATTAGTTATTTAACTGTCCACCACCATTTGCAACTGGGTGAGACAGAACTGCAGAGCTTAGATCTGATCCAATGATTGTGGGATCATTAAGCCCTCCCTATCAAGTATTGCTTCCGCTGTTTGGCATGAAAGCAGTGCTGTGTTATAGATTCATGAGGTTGACACTTTATTTTTCGATGTGCCTGATGGTGATGGCATGCCTTCCTACACTCTTTATTGAACCAGGATTGATCACCTGGCTTCATAGGAATGGCAACATCTCAGCATGAGGTTACAGATTGTGGGTGAATACAATTCTGTTGCTGCTGATAGACCACAGTGCCTGATAGATACCCAGTTTTGAGTTGCTGGATTTGTTTGGAGCCTGCCCATTTACAATGGTGGAACGGAAAATAACCTCAACTTAAAGTCAGGACTGTTGTCTCCACAATTATTGCATGGTAGTCACTCCTACAGATACTGACGTAGACGGATCAGCCTGCGAAAGGTGACTTGATGAGGATATGGTTAAACAGATGGTTTTTCCTTTTGTTGGTTACTTCACCATCTGCTACAAACACAGCTTAGCATCTATGTCTTCTGGCATTTGACCAGCTCAGTCCATTCTGGTGCACTGAGTCACTTGTGGACATTGAAGCCAGGGTACATGCTATGCCCTTTACCACCTTTGGGCTTCCACCAAATCATGTTCAACATGGTGGAGTACTGGTGTATCAGCCAGGTAGAAGGGTGAGCAGGTTGGAGAGATGAGGGAGGGGGACAGAGAGAGAGAAAGAGAGAGGAGAGAGAGAGGAGGGACAAAGAGAGAGAGAGACAGACAGAGAGAGACAGAGACAGAAAGAGAGACAGGCAGAGACAGAGAAAGAGACAGACAGAGAGAGAGAGAGAGAGAGACTGGGAGAGACAGAGACTGAGAGAGACAGAGACTGAGAGAGACAAACAGATAGAAAGAGCAGTCAGTTGTAATCAGCATGAGGTTTCCTTGCTCCAGTTGACTTGCTGCCATGAGACTTTGTGGAGCTTGCAGACAATGTTGAGGGCTCCCAGTACAACTCCTTCCTGATCATATTCCATTGCGCCTCCACCTCTGATGGCTCTGTCCTGCAAGTGGGACAGGACATATCTAGGGAAGGTGATAATTGTGTCTTAGCCAGTGTCTGTAATTATGACTATGTTAGGCTGATGCTTGATTCGTCCATGAGATATTATTAGGGAGGATTGTGCAGAAATGATTGCCTTGGGTTTACCATTGTTGTTTCCGTTATCTAGGTCAATTCTAGTGTTCTGTCTGGTTTCATTCTTTTGTTTAGTCTTTTTATGAGGTTTGGTTACAACTGAGTAACTTGCAATGCTATTTCAGAGGGCAGTTAAAAGTCAAAGACTTTGCTACAGATTTAAATGACCATGTAGGCCAAACTAGGTAAGGATGACAGATTTCCTTCCCTACAGGATATTAGCAAACTTTTTTACAACAATAACAATAGTTACATTGTCAAGCTAGATTATAATTAAAAAGTTCTATTGAGTTCAAATTCCACTATCTGCCATGGTGGAAATCAAACCGTAATCCCTAAGATATGAGTAGGTCCGAGGCTAGGAATGCTGTGGCTCACCTCTTGACTTCTGAAACTTCCCAACATCAATACACACAAGTCACAATGGTGAGTATTAGTGAAAAAAGTTCAACTCTATTCAGGGGAAAGTAGCCTGTTGGATCAGAACGCTGTTTACCAGTTTAAAGAGTCAGTCACTTCACAACTGGTGCACAATTGTGCATACCATCTGAAGTATGCACTGCAGCAACTCACCTTGACACCTTTGACAGAATCGTTCAAACCTGTGACCTCTACCATCTAAAAGGGCAAGGTTAAAGATGCAAAGGAACTTTACCACCTGAAAAATTCCTCTCCAGGTTACAAACCCTGCTCCACTTGGAGCTATATCACTGCTCCTTTGCTGTCACTGTATCCACTGTCAACATCCAGGAACTCTCCACGTAACACCATTGGAGATGTACCTACCCCACATAGTCCGCAATAGCTCAAGAACAGCTCATCGATATCTTTGCAATATCATTTAAGGATGGGAAACAAATGCTGCCTTTGCCCATGACATTCATGTCCTATTAATGGATAATAAGACCTAAACTCAGTCCAAGACCTTATAGCTTTCCTTTTTATCATGTCAATCGTGTTTATTGCATATGAGGAAGATTTTAAATTTTATACCCAGTACAGTGTAAAATTGATAAATCTACAGTTGCTAAAGAGTATTAGTCCCTGGGTTGCTTTTAATGAGTTGAAGTTACAAGTTAATTTATTCCCGCCTTTAATTAATCTGTTCAGATATGTCACGACACACCTCTGAAGCAAGTGGGACTTAGCCTAAGTCTAAAGATGTACAGGTCAGGTGAATTGGCCATGCAAAATTGCCCATAGTGATAGGTGCATTAGTTGGAGGGAAGTGGGTCTGGGTGGGTTACTCTTCGCAGGGTCGGTGTGGACTTGTTGGGCCAAAGGGCCTCTTTCCACATTGTAGGTAATCTAATCTAAGTCTCCTGGCTCAGACGTGGGGACATGACCACAGCACAAGATCCTATTTATCCCCTTCTTCAGTCAATTTCAGAACTCCGACAGCAACTTCTAATAGTAACATTATCATGCTTTTACAGAGGCTTAGAATTAAACCAATTTATAGCCGAGTCCAAAATTCCCATTTAGATCCTCTATCTGCTGAATTAGCTCAGTCAAGCTTCCAATCTTCGGCTCGAAATAACCTGTCTTGGTTCCTTTTCCTTCGCATTATTCAATGACTCATGTTGGTCAGGAAATTTTAAGTTGTGTCGACTAAAGCAATTGTGAAAATACATCCCTTTCAGTAATATGCACAGGCTAAATAATATCCCACAACATTCAAAGATTCAGGTCTGTCAAAAAAAAGTTCCTTTAAAATGATTTCATTCAACAATAACAGTTGTACTAAATTAAATACATCCAGGCGTACTTCTGTTATTCAATGAACAAGACATCTGTGAAGAAACCAGGTAATCTCTTGTGGAGGACTCCAGAACCTTCTGCAAGGTGAAAGAGCTCATGAGGTGCAATGGGAGTGAGCGACCTCTGTTCCAGGAGGCCTGGTTCAAGTCCCACCTGCTCCAGAGGTGTGTTATAACATCCCTGAACAGGTTTGTTTAAAAAATATACTCTGCTCTGCAAGGTGGATTTACCTTCAGTCAAGGGCTCTTGTGTTGTAGTGGTTCTGTCCCTACTTCTGACCCGGGAGGCCCAAGTTCAAGTCCCAACTGCTTTAAAGATATGTAATAACATCTCTGAACAGAATAATTAGAAAACATTCTGGCTATTGAGGGAGTGCAGCGTAGGTTCATGAGGTCAATTCCCGGAATGGCGGGACTATCTTACACTGAAAGATTGGAGCGATTGGGCTTTTATACGCTTGAGTTTAGAAGTTGAGAGGGGATCTGATTGAGACGTATAAGATTATTAAAGGATTGGTCACTCTGGAGGCAGGAAGCATGTTTCCAGCCATGATCATAATGAATGGTGGTGCTGGCTTGAAGGGCAGAATGGCCTACTCCTGCAGCTATTGTCTATTGTCTATAAAACATCTATTTACCTTCAGTCAAGGGCTCTTGTGGAACAGTGGTAGTGCCCCTACCTCAGATCCATAAGGCCCAGGTTCAAGACCTACCTGATCTAGAAGTGTATGACCATTTAAAAATACCTAGTTACCTTCAGTTTTCAATTGCATGTTATGTTTAGTTACAATAGGAACCAAGAATTGCAGTCTGTTTAAAACACAATATACTACTGAACTGGATAACTTACTCCAAACCATACTCAACTGTGCTCATTCAAAAAAGTTATTAAACTGTTGATTAAAATATTGCAGCCTATGACTAAAATAAGTACAAACAACCACATAAATATTGATCTCAATCTCCTGAATTTGCAGTAATGAATTTTCGAACTCTCAGATTTAAAGGTCATCCCGCAAATAGTATATTGTGAACTGAAAAAAGACAGCTAAGTAAACAGCTACACCTACACACAGATCTCTCAGATTGAGGTGGTAACGTTACAAGAAGCTCCCAAAAGGAATGCAGGCTTAAGGTTCTGATTCTTTACTCAACAGCAAATTATGCTTGAGATACTAAAGATATAAAAATGTCATAGCCGCATAGAAGGAGACCATTCAGCTCTCTGAGTCCATGCCAGCATTTTGTTGAGTAACCAAATCCATTTCTCTGCTCTAACCATTATTCCTACAAGTTCAATTCCCTCAACTGCCCATTCAATTTTATTTGAAAGCCTGAATTTTCTACAATTCCACAAGTCTTGTAGATTTGTCAGATATGGTGTTAATGTATTGCATAAAGAAAATGTACTGGCACAGGGATTTTGCAGAGGCAAAATGAATATTTAAAGGTTTAATTACCAGAAATTGGCATTATTGTTAAGGCCAGGATTTATTACCCATCCCTAATTGTGCTTGAGGATGTGGTGATGGAACCTATTCTTGAACTGCTACGATTCCATGCAGACATGTTCTTTTTCCACAATATTGATGTGTAGAGATTTCTGGGATTATATTCATGACTGCAAAAGAATGGGCATAGATGTCTAAATCAACTCATTGTGAAGTTTGGAGGTGCTCTCAAAGAAGCTCTGACAATCTCTTACAATGCATGCTGTAAACTGAAAATTACAGCCATTGCCTGCCATGTACAGAGGGAACAATGTTTACGCCAGTGGATGTGATAATGAACATGCAGATTGGTTTAGCTTAGAGGGTATCAATCACTTTGATTTAGGTTGATTAGGAAATTATGTTATAAGGATAATGGTACATCTTTAAAGAATAATGGGGCTTCCCAACAGGGCCAGGGACTTGGGTTTGATTCCACCCTTGGGTGGAGTTTGCACATTTTCCCTGTGTCTACGAGATTTCCTCTAGGTGGTCTGGTTTCCTCCCACAATCCAAAAATGTGCAGATTAGGCGGATTGGTCATGAGAAATTTAGTGTTACAGAAATAGAAGAGGGGGTGAATCTGGGTGATGTCAGCATGAACTTGATGGGCCAGATGGCTTGCTTCCACACTGTAGGGATTCTATGAAATATACATTCCTTGAAGGTGCAAACATTTCACAAAAAATTATCCAAATGTGACTAATAAGAAGAGTTACAAGATCCTTACATGAAATTCAAAGATATTGCCAAGACATTCTTAATGTTGCCAAAAGGAACAGGAAGTATGATAGTTTGGAGGATTTTACAATTTAGATTTTAGAATGGATGACATTGACAAAGAAAAAAGAAAGAATTGAGAAGACTAGCAAGAAACAAAAAGAGACTTTAAACATTTCCATAGTTACTTAAACAGGAAGAAATTAATAAAAGTGAATATGGCATATTAGACACAGTAATATCTGAAATTATAATGAGAAGGAAGGTGATGGTCGAGATATGAAAAAATATTCTGGGCAGATTTTTTTCCTGTGAGTTTCTGAAGCCCACCATCAGGCTGAAAAGTGGGACAGACACTTGGGGTGTGTGGAAAACAGTCATTTTGTTGTGGCTTTCATTTGGGCAGCTAATTAATGGCCAAGGGCTGGCCCTGCTGTCAACCTAAGTATGTAAAAGTGAGGACTGCAGATGCTGGAGATCAGAATCGAGCGCGTAATGCTGGAAAAGCACAGCAGGTCAGGCAGCTTCCGAGGAGCAGGAGAACTGACATTTCGACTGCATGCAACTCCAGACACACAACGATGTGGTTAACTTTAATTGAAATAACTTAGCAGGTGCCTCAGTCATATCTACTTGTTACAAAGTCTGATAAAATGAATGAAAATGTATAAACCACCTAGCAATAACTAACTAACCACAAAAGGCAATCTTGTAAACTTTCCTTATTGACATCTGGGAATGTATACCAAACTTAGGTGGATTGGCCATGGAGAGAGCTGATCCACAGACTTGGCAAGGAACAGCCTGGACCTGTCTATCAGATATGATTCCATGAGAATGGCTATGTCCCAGACACCACCACCACTATCTCTCGTTACATTCCAACTGGCAGGACAGACCCATGAGAGGTGGCGGCACAATAGGAATTAAGTAGAAAGGAGTTGCCCTGCTAGTTCTCCACAGTGACTATGATCATGAAGTCTCATGGCATCAGGTCAAATCAGCAAGGAAACCTCCTGCTAATTACTATCTACCACTCCCCCCCTCAGCTTTTAGATGACTACTGTCCACATTAACACCACTTGGAGAAGCATTTATGGTGGCAAGGCTACAGAATATATTCTGGGTAGAGGACTTCAATGTCAACCACCAAGGGTTTCTTGACAAGACCATTATTTACTAAACTGACCAAATCCTAAAAGTACATAGAGTTATAGAGACTGACAACATGAAAACAGACCCTTCGGTCCAACTCGATATCCTAAATTAATCTAGTCCTATTTGCCAGCATTTGGACCACATCCCTCTAAACCCTTTCTATTCATATACCCATCCAGATAGCTTTTAAATGTTGCAATTGTACCAGCCACCACCACTTCCTCTGGCAGCTCATTCCCTAGACGCACCACCCTTTGTATGAAAATGTTGCCCCTTAGGTCCTTTTTAAATCTTTCCCCTCTCACCCTAAATCCATGTCCTCTAGTTCTGGACTCCCCCACCCCAGGGAAAAGACCTTGTCTATTAACCCTATCCATGACCCTCATGATTTTATAAATCTCGCCAAGGGCACCCCTCAGCCTCTGATGCTCCAGGGAAAACAGCTCCAGCCTATTCAGCCTCTCCCTATAGCTCAAACCCTCCAACCCTGGCAACACTGGGCCTGTGCTAAGTGAATGAACTAACAAGAGCAATAAATTTTCTTGACCTTATTCTCACTAATGTAAGGAGCAATGCTCCTGAAGATAGTACTTCCAAATAAACCTATTGGACTATAAACTGGTGTTGTGTGATTTTTAACTCTGTCCACCCCAGTCCAACACCAGCACCGCTGCATCATAATTTATTTATAGCAGATGTATCTACACGTCGTTTTGGTTGGAATGATCCCCGCACAGTCCAATGGAAATGAATTCCTACCTTCACATTTAGGATACCCTCTATCACCATTGCATGGAAATACTACCATGCTGAATGGCATAGATTTTGAACAGACCTAGCAACTCAAGACTGGGCATCCATGACGTGCTTTGGCCAATCACCAGCAGCAGAACTGTACTCAAACAAAGTCTGCAATCTCGTGAACTGTCATATCTCCCATCCCCAACAAGCCAGGACATCCATGGAAGAGAGCAGGAAAGCCCACCTAAAAATGAGGTGTCAACCTGGTAAAGCTATAGCGAGAGCAGCAGATCAATGACACAACTAAACGATCTCACAGTCAATGAATCAGATTTAAGGTCTACAGTCCTGCCACACCTGAACGTTGATCTCAGTGCAAATTTGTGGAAGTTTTGCTCTGCACAGAACGAAAGTCGTGCGTTCTCACTTTACAAGAACGATTATAATTCAGACGTACTTCATTGGCTGTGAAACATGGAGGTGCAGTGCAAATTTTTTCTTTAAAACGAAAATGAAGGGTGCACGGTATCAGAATTCTTACCGCCCAAAACGCCCCAGTTCTCCAGATTGTTTTGCAGTCCAGCAAATATACTTGTCAATGTGGACTTTCCAACTCCTGTTTCTCCGATCAGGACCACCCTGTACAGGTTGTTGCCGGAATCTGTGGATGTGACCGAGTCGGAGGACTCAGAGGACCAGCTCCCTCTGCAGGGTTCTCCAGGGTTCATGCAGGATTTCGATCGCACCACATGCGTGTCCCCCCTCCACAGCTGCCTGCCGTCTGCTGGAATGCTCCAACGCTGCTGTACGGGTGTCGGCGTCAACGACGAGCTACTTCGCCTCCTAGTGTCGTTTAAAGTCATGTTTCACACCATACAGGGCACTGCCAACAAAGATCAGAGCGATTCAATAGACTGAGCACAGGTTAACGACTGTTGATTTTACCGATCAGGGCGAACAATTCAAAAACATTCGGTTTGTGCTTCGGGGACAGACAATTAACTGGTGAGCTCCTTCCATCGTTGGTTCATCATTAACAAACTCTACGGAATAAAAAGGACCCAGTCACTGAGGAAACTACAATCAGATAGTAGCAGAGAAACTGAGCAACTCCGTAAGGATTTGTGGAGGGAGAAACAGAATTCACGTTTCGAGCCCAATCTGACTTGTTTGCAATTAGTTGAATTGGCCACTTTCCCTCCAGATCTCTCTCCTCTCTCTGGTTAAAGTTCTTTGCTCGTAAACTTTTCCAGGACGCCTGGAGTTAGCATTCTGGGTAAAAGGACAAAACTAAAGGACTTTCGTATTTGGGGAAAAAGGTGGGAGACTAACATTGAAAAGCCAAGCCTCCCTCTTTCACCACTCACTAATATCTTGCAAATTTATATCGTTAATAATATTTCACAAATATTAAGTCTTGTCTACACAGAAGACAACACTCGGTGATTGTTTAGAAACAGCCCTTAATTGATTTGACAATTGCATTAAGATATATATTTTTAAAGAAAAATGCTATTCAAAATACACTGTAAGTGTAATAGTTTGTGGATAAAACATCTTACCCTGCAGTCTCTTTGCCGTTCTGGGTTATTTCTAATTGAAGAAGTCTGCGGGTGCTGATTTATACATTACCCCCCCCCCCCCCCCCGATGGTGTTGTCGTCCTGGCTCTAATTCTTTCTGATCTCTCCTCTGGTTTATATTAAGCAGATCAGATCAGAACAGGGCTTTTCCGTGATGTCACTAAAACTCCAAGCTCCCCTGACAGCTCCTGGAGATTTTAAAACAGACCACAAATCCCATCGTCTCCTCCTCCTCTTCCAATACCCCCCTCCCCCTCCAGAAGGATGTGAGAAAGTTAAGAGGGTTCTGATATGAACAGGAAAAGAAAGTAACGGTGCAAGTAGCTAGTGGTGTAATTCAACCTCAACTAACACTGTAACATTGAAAAGATACGAATGAACATTTTAGCAAAATGTTCAGTTTAAATGAGAAAAGTGGCCAGATGGAGTTATACAATATAGTTAGCAATGATTTTGCTGAAGTACGGAAGGAGTCTGCAAGTTGTACCCAAGTCCCCAAGGCGGCTTCATAACGAGGCATCGTGGTCATGGCTCCGCCTGTCTCCACTTCTGTGTCGCAGAACCGGGCAGTGTTCTGAAGATGTCAGCTCCTTGTTAGATGTATATTTTACACAAGTATAGCTCATTGAAAGTTATACTTAAGTATTTTTTGAGAGGACACTGCTAGCATGACAGGAATAGCTGGGATCAGGAGATCTGCAGACCCATATCTAACTTGTGTTTCTAATTTCTTTATTTACATCATGCTCGATTTCGGGGTAACCCTCGGTTTGAACCGCATGCACCCCCACTTTCACCAGCAATTGAAAATTAACGAAATTCGTATTGGATGAACCAACGCAATGGTAGTGCAGACCAGAAACCGAAACCATATATCTTTTTCATATCCAGAAAGGAATAAACCTAGATCTAAAATAACATAATTACAGCAACCGTGGAGCAAACCCATACTTTTTGATGTTCCCCCACAGGCGTCAACAGAACATCAGACGCTTGCTAAAATAAAACAAATATTTATCCTTTCTGTTAATAGAAAATAGTATTGTCATAGACTCCCGTACTGATCCCACAGGACTCTGAATTAACATAAATAAGTTTGAGTTGTAAGAGTAGTATTGGTAGATCTAACAATGTTATGCTTGTAAGGATTAGCAAACTGAAGTTCCTGCCTTTAAACCGTCGACATACTGATCCCGGCTGAGGATGGGGACTGGAATTCCTTTCCGTTATTGGTTCATTGCTAAAGAAAGGCCAACTGGGATAAGGCATTGGATAGTGCTTTAACCCATAAAAAAGTACATTGTGCAAGACGGCGAAAGAGCAAAGCAATCTTAGAAATGTGATAGAGAAATTGATGGAGTTTAATTTTAATAGTTTTGCTGGTAGTAGAACCCTGTTTTTAGCAAACCATTTGTGAAAACTTATATTTTGTAGTATTCCGAATTTTGAAATAATTGTAAACAAAGTCAGTTAAGTAAAATTACACATGTCAAATTTAATATTTGACCAATGCCAGAAAACTATACGTAATCAAATAAAGTTCAATATCCTCCAGAAGTTGCCTTTCAATTGAAATTCAGTCATGGTCTGTTTTAATGATAAAGATTAGTGTTATCAAAGATAAGTAAAAATAACAAGCTATAACATTTGGATATGGAACTCTAAATTTCCGAATCCCAGCCATTCCTGTGAATTTAGAATTGTCTTTAATAAAAAGTATACCTGGGTCATCGTCTGAGTACCGCTATTGGCTACTATGGGCTCTATTTGGGAGATGGAACGTGAAACATTCAGTGAGGTCACATGGTGGGTTCCTTCAAGTCACTGTAGGTCCTGCAAGAGCCTAGTTGCTGACTGCAGCATTTTGCCTTGCACTGGGCAGCTTACTCCAGCTATCTATGGCACCTAACAAGGGCAGTACTGGTGAGGCATGCATGCTGTCATCTGGAGTGAGGAGAGCAGGTGCCTTTCATATATTATTTTTCCTCTGAGACTGTCTCAACACACCTTGGGCTCTGCATGAGACAGTGCACGAGTAATGTGACACTCTGGAAGTTCCTGTCAATATTACATCCAGAGCTAAATATTATAACCATCCATCCATGGCTGGCTGCCATGAAAACTGCCTGGGGAAGTTCCATTAAGTTGGACACTGCTGTCTTATTTAGAAAGCTGACCACACATTCCACATTTGGCAAATAAGCCCCAATGATCTGCAAAACCCAGACACACTGGATTCCTCCACATTCCAAGCTATTAAATGCAAGGTAATTGACAGGCTGCCCAGCATACCAACTATTTTATGGTGTATTCCCACAGCTTTGCTAAACCAGGTTTTCAAAGTTTTCTGCAGCAGAGCTAGTATTTGATCAAGCTCTCCAGCAAGGTTAATATTTAGTCTTATCACGTGCACATCACAGAATTGCAGGCAGTGTTGTCCCAATTTGTCTGCTTTCTTTTTTCCAGACTAGTGTTGTTGAAGGACTCTAGGATTGATGCTGCATCTAATATATTGTACACACTGTTGCTGTAGTATGCTGACTTAATGTTTATTTTGTTGGAAGGGATACTGGTCAAATATGATGCTTTGGTCCAGATCCTGTCAAGTATTTGGTTGTTGCTGGGGTTACATTCACCCAGCCAAGTACAGGGTTTTCCATCATTCTGCTGACTTGTGTCTTGCAGATGATGAATAGAGTTAGGAAGTAAATTGTTCACTACAATATTCCAGTGTCCATCTTGTTATTGTAGCCACAGTATTTATAGGGCTGGCCCAATTAAGATCTTGGTCAATAGTTACCTACATGGATATGGATAATGAAGAATTCAGTGATAGTAATGCCAGTGAAAATCCAGGGGAAATGGTTATATTCTCTTTTGTTCAAGATGATCATTACCCATCAGCTAATTGCTCAGACATGTACTGAACACAAAAAGCAAGATATAATCCAACATGCTCAATTTTTACCCCCTTCATCAGTACAGTATTAGAAGGTGCCACTTGCAGTGCTATCAAGCAGAATTTGCTGAGCAATAACCTACTCAGTTTGGATTCTACCAGGGCCGCTCAGTTCCTAAATCTCATTACATCCCAAACATGGACAGAAGAGATGAATACATAGTGAGAGAAGAATGTTCACCCATGATGTCATGACAGTATTCGGCAGAATGTGGTATCAAAGTGCCTAAGCAAAACTAAAGGCAATAGAAATTGGGGAAATCTCCCCATCATTCATGTTTTAGTAGTGCAACGGAAGATGATTCTGATTGTTGGAAGTCATTCGCCTCAGAGCCAAGTCATCACTGGAATATTTCAGGGCAGTGTCCTAGGTACAACTATCTTCAGCAGCTTTATCAATTAGCTTCCCTATCATAAGGTCATAAGTTAGAATATTGTTGATAACAGTATAATATTCACCAGCATCCATAACTATTCAGATATTGATGTCAAAACATAGCAAAACCTGTACAACATTTAGGCTGGGGCTAATTGAAAGCTACTAGCATTTTTGCCACCAGGTAATGACCATCTGCCCTTGACATTCATTAGTGTTACCACTACAGAATCCCTGCACTATCAATAATTTAGTGGCTAACATTGACCAGAGGCTGAACTGGACAGCCTTATTAATACTGTAGCAACAAAAGCAGGTCAGAGGCTGGGACTACTGTGGCAAGTAACTCACTCCCAAAGCACAAGTCAAGAGTGTAATGGAATATTTTTCATTTGCCAATATCAGTGCAGCTTCAACAACACAAGAAATACAGTGTTAAAGTACCTATCTGAGGTCGCTCAGGAAATCCCTAATGGACTTGATCTGTAGCCTCTCTTGGTTCTTCTTGGAGATTGTACTCTGCGGTAATCTGGAATATAACTCTTACAGACAGTTTAGTTTAAATTATTACCTTTATTTACCAATGGCATAAATGTTACACTATAACATAGATACCTACAAGCCAGGCTTGAGCTGAGGCTCTAAAGCCTTTAGCAGAGGAGTGGTGCCAGCTCTTAACCCGAAGAGCTCTCTTTGGCTTAACACCCCCCCACCCCGCGCTTATTGCTGCAAACAAGCTAACTTTATACAGAAATTGATATTAAAATTACAAAAATGCTACATGTCCTTAATCAGATAAGCAGCAATAAAATGGTAAAAGTTTGCAGAGGAAGAGAAACTCTGACAGGTCTGAGTATGCTTGACTAATTAAGTTACATGCACATCAAAGTGGGAACCCTTGATCAAGTTTGGCCAATTGCTTTGGCTAGTACATCATAACAAGAGACTAGTCTAAATTATGTGGGAAAAGGTCATGAGGTAATCTTGCTCAGCTAACATGTTCAGTATCACTGTCCTACAAAATGGCTTTTTCCTTTTAAAATCATCTTAGATTCCCAGAATACAAATTAAATACATAACATTCCCAGATCTCAAACTCCAGGGAACAACACACACACACACATTCAATCCATGATAAGCCAATGCACACTCAAATCAGATCATAAAGAGTTAAACTTTCCACCAGCTTCCGTCCTGTCTCTCTCCCTCTCTCCATGTCCCTTGAACCCTTGGGTCAATGAATGTAATTTACAGAAAAATGTTTTCTCTTTCTCACTCACACATGAACATCTTCCAACTTTCAGCCTTCATGTTTTCCTAGCCTGTAAGGGTAATGAGACATTCACTTTCCAGAACAGTCAAGATGAGGGAGCTGAGTTTCATAAATTCAGACCTGCTCATTGTGGTACACATGAAAATGTATTAGGATTGTTCTATTATGTGCTTATTCCACTCAGCTTATTAAATTACAAGTTATTTTCCTATTGAGTATGAGCTTTGTTAAGAGTTTTTGATAGAACCAGAAGTTTTAGTTATCCGACATCCTACTGTGAAAATGTGCAATCTTCCAGCCCTGGGGTGAGAAGGAAGTACTGCCACACATTCCACAGTGAACAAATGTTATCACCTTGTTTACACCGACCCATTGACATTAACAAATATCTTTAATTCTTCTGAACAAATGCCACCCCCACCCCCACAACTGTGGTCAAGCACTTTCCCACATCTTCTGTAACAGATGTGTCACATCTAAAGCTACAAGCTTTCTCAACAGCAATCCATTTTCAACATTCACTCACCCCATGATTGGCGCATTATGATAGCAGTATGCACTGTCTACAAGATGCACTGTTTAAATTAATCTAGGTTCCCTTAACACACCTTCTAAACCAATTTTTATCATCTAGAAGGACAAGAGCATCAGGTACGTAGGTACACGACCCTTCTGCAAGTTCCATTTACAAGTCAGGATGGTGTATGCTTGAAGTATATCACTTCTCCTGGATTCCAATCCCAATATTAATGTGAGTGTTCCTACTCCCCAAACATTACACAAATTCCAAAAGGCAACTCAGCATCTTCTTCTCAAGGGCGTTTGGGAATGGGCAATAAATGCTGGCCTAGCAAGCAATACTCTATCTCACAACAGGACATTTTTAAAATAATATATAGACATTGAGTCTTTCAGTATGTGAAATGTTACAGTACCAACACAATGCACTGATTGCTGAATATTCTCACTTCTGACCTTATGATGGAAGGAACATCATTGGTAAAGCAATAATGTGATTGTTTGGATTCTGTGAAGACTCCTTGATGCCACACACTATCAAATGCTATCCTCATTTCATCTCTTGATTTCAGTCTTTTCTCCATGGTTTATTTGATAATCATGCATGAACCTAAAATAGCAAAACCTCCCTCCAACATTATCTTTCATTCTCTTCACTCTGCTATCCCTCTGCTATCTCTGGGATGAAGCTTCCTTATTGATTGTTCCTAAATCTCTACCCAAGATGATATGAAATGTGTCAATGGGGCCTTGATTGATCCATTCTTCATCTATATCATCCTCCTGAAAGAAAATCACCTTACTTAAATTTGATTCAAATTAAGAGTTAGTCTTATAAAGGACCCATGGAAGAAATTTACCTTCCCTGATGGGATGTATCACCAGGCCACAATCACAGCTTCAGTATGAGGACTATTTCACAAATATCATGCATTATTATTTACAATCACACTAAATGCACATGCCACTGTCAACAGAAATGAAAAACAAAATTTATATTGTCTGAACATATAGTATTGTTATTATTTTATTTAATATTTGAGAAAACACGTTCATATTTAAAAATATTTAGAAGATATTCACTTGATGGGTTTATTAGAAACATATTGTGTAGTGCAGAAGCACATTTATAATCTTTTACCTACATTGAGATAGGTGACCTTATCCAGTTCAGCAGTTGGGGATTATTTACCAGTATTATAACATAGGAACTGTCGAATTTCAACTTACAGTATCTGATTGTCATACCTGAGATTTTTCATGGAATAAGATGTTTTTTGTTTGAAACTAAAGACTGAAAATAACTGCCATGATCACCTAGCCACAGGTTGAGATAATTCCAGGAGACCCATACAGAATCAAATAACAGTCTGCACTAAAATTAGTGCTTTACCAAATAAATCAAAACCAGACAAGCGAATCAGTATCAAGAAATTTGTTTCTTCTGTTTTAAATTCATACTTGTATGATATTTCACATACTGAGATGAAAGGGTTATCTGAAAGATAGCTTGAGAAAACAATGAAGCTAGGCTGAGGAATATACACTGGGTTATATTGTGAACTGTATGAGAAATCGGTTCAATTGGGCCTGCATTTACTAGAGTTTAGGAGAATGAGAGGCATCTGACTGAAATGTATTTTAGACAGACGTGGTGCAGAGAAGGTGCTTCCCCACCTGATGAGCCTGAAGCGAGGGGTCACTGTCTCAGAATATGGAGTAGGTCATTTAAGACGGAGATAAGAAAATATTTCTTAACTCACAGGATGGTCAACTTGAGCAATTTTCTACCTCAGAAAGCTTTGGGGGCTATGTCACTGAGTATATTAAAGGAAGAGATTGATAAACTTTACTTTTTTTAAATTCACTAGTAGGAAGTGGAAATTGCTGTCTGGGTTAGTGTTTACTACCTGTCCCTGGTTAACCTTGAGAAGATGATGGTGAGCTGCCTTCTTGAACTGCTGCAATCCAGGTTCTTTTAGTGATGGAATTCTAGGATTTTGACCCAGCAACAGTGAAGGAATGACAATATATTTCCAAGTCAGGATAGTGAGTGGCTTGGAGGGGAATTTGCAGGTGGTGTTCCAATTTATCTGCTACTCTTGTTCTTCTGATGGAATTAGAATGTGTAATCTAAGGATCTTTTGCGAATATCTATATTACACCTTGCAGATAGTACACACTGCTGCTACTGAGTATCTATGGTGGAACAACTGAATGTTTGTGGATTTAGTGTCCTTAGTGGACTCCTTTATCCCAGATGGTGTCAAGCTTCTAGAGAGTTGTTGGGGTTGCACTGATCCAGGCAATGGGAAGTATTCTAATACACTCCTGACTTGTGTCTTGTCGCTGGCGGTTTTGGGGAGTCAGGTGTTGAGTTACTTGCCACAGCATTCCTAGCCTTTGACCTACTCTTATAACCAATGTACTTATGTGGCAAGTCTATTTCAATTTCTGGTCAATGATAATATTGATAGGAGGGGTTCGTGATGACAACAATATTAAATGTCAAGGGGTGGTGATTACATTGTCTCTTTTTGGAGATGGTCAGTGCATTGCATTGGTGGTGCATGTTACTTGCCACTTTTCAGTCCTGGTCTGGGCGGCATGATGGCACAGTGGTTAGCACTGCTGCCTCACAGCATCAGAGACCCGGGTTCAATTCCCGCCTCAGGCGACTCTGTGTGGAGTTTGCACTTTCTCCCTGTGTCTGCGTGGGTTTCCTCCGGGTGCTCCGGTTTCCTCCCACAATCCAAAAATGTGCAGGTTAGGTGAATTGGCCAGGCTAAATTGCCCGTAGTGTTAGGTGAAGGGGTAAATGTAGGGGAATGGGTCTGGGTGGATTGGGCTTCGGCAGGTCGGTGTGGACTTGTTGGGCCGAAGGGCCTGCTTCCACACTGTAACGTAATCTAATACTGATCTTAAACACAGCACATCCCAAACATGCTGCAGCATAGCAAGCTATCCACACAATGGCATCAGTGGGATTTGAACCCACACCTCTTTAGAGATTGGAACCTTAATCCAGCACCTTACACCACTCTGCCACACCACCATTCCTGATGAAGAGCGTTTGCCTGAAATGTCGATTCTCCTGCTCCTTGGGTGCTGCCTGACCTGCTGTGCTTCTCCTGCACCACACACTTGACTCTAATCTTCAACATTTGCAGTCCTCACTTTCTCATAATTAAAATTCAATGTGAGGAGTTGGGTGGGTGGGTGGGATTATAAAGAACAAAGAATATTGCAGCACAGGAACAGGCCCTTTGGTCCTCCAAGCCTGTACCGATCCAGATCCTCTATCTAAACCTTGACCTATTTGGCAACGATTTGTATCCTTCTGCTCCTTGCCCATTCATGTATCTGTCTAGATTCACTTTGAATGATGTGATCATCCCTGCCTCTACCACCTCCACTAGCAACATGTTCAAAGCACCCACCACCCTCTGCATAAAGAACTTTCCATGCATATTTGACTTAACTTTTCCCCTCTCACCCTCGAACTCGTGACCCTAGTAACGGAGTCGCCCCACCCTGGGGAAAAAGCTTCTTGCTATCAACCCTGTCTATACTTCTCATGATTTTGTAGACCTTAATCAGGTCCCCCCTCAACCTCTGTCTTTCTAATGAAAATAATCCCAATATAATCAACCTCTCTTCGTAGCTAGTGCCCTCCATACCAGGCAACATCCCTGGTATGAACCTCCTCTGCACCCTCTCCAAAACATCCCCATCCTTCTGGTAATGTGGCAACCGGAACTGTATGCAGTATTCCAAATGTGGCTGAACTAAAGTCTTATACAACTGTAACATTAGTAATCTAATCTAATCTAATCTAATCGTTCAGTATTGCTGCATTAGTCAGTTGGAATACTATGAACAGTTCTGGTCGCTTTACCTAAGGAAATAAATATCGACATTGGAGGCAATCTAGAGAAAGTTCACGAGATCAATCCTGAGTTTGGAGGGATTTTCTTATGAGGAAATGTTGAAAAGGTTGGAGTTTCAGACAATGAGAGGATACCTTATTGAAACAGACAAGATTCTTAGGGAGCTTGACAGGGTAGATTCAGAGAGACTGTTTCCCTTTGAAAGTGTGTCTAGGAGCAGATGGCATCATTTGAGAGTTAGGGACTGCCCATTTAAACAGAGATGAAAGGATTTTTTTTCCTCTGAGGGTGAATCTGTATAATTCTTTACTGCAGACTGCTGGGTTGATAACAACATTTCAAGACTGAGATATTAAGGGAATCGAGGGTTATGGGGAAAATGTCGAAAGTCAATTGAGGATCATCAGATCAGCCACAATCTCACTGAATGGCATAATGGACTCATTTGACTGAATGATCTACCTCTGTTCTTATGGTCTTATCATCCTATCTCCTGAAAAAGCCACTTTTTCAAGGTTATAAAAAATAAGACCTAAAACATATATTTTAAATTTGGAATATTTTAAATATATTTGCAGAGACAATCCTAGTAAATAACAAGATACAAAGACTGTACCTAGGCCTGATTTCAGTAAGTGTATGCTAAAACCACACTGCTAAATACTATTTGAGCAAACTTTCAAAGCGCAATTGAAGCAGCAGTAGGAATGCCAACAGTTACTTCAAGAGATGAAGTTTGGTGTTGGAGTCATGGAAGTGGCCCTGCAAGGGTACGAGATGCAGTCAGGTCCCGTGTCACACAAAATTCATGGAGGTGAGACAGTCCTGAATAAACACGTAAATTACTTGAAAGTTGCTACCTCGCAAACAGGGCAGGAGCAAAACATACCTGGCCCCTTAGAACAGCCAGAAAGACTATCAGAAACCGTGGGTTCTCCCTCTCTGTCGAGAAACCTCAGAATCCGAGATGGATGTAGCCTCAATAGCATTTCTGCCTGAAGAGAAGGAGGAGGCTCTCCCGAGACACTTGGCATAAGAGACGGGCTACGGTCTGGTACATACCGCTTATGTCCAAGTCAAGAGTTGGAGGTCTGAGGCAAAAATATCCCAGGAGAACCTACAAGAAGCAGCCTACATCCCCAGACTTTTTATCACGCAGCCCGGTAGTGGGGTGATGTAATGATTGGAACGAGGGCAAGGTTGGATCTCATTTCCAGTTGATCCAAAATCACATGCCTCTGCCAGTTATCTTACCCTTGTCAAAAATACCAACATGGATTCCCCTCGTTCTCAAATTGCCGAATAAAACTAATAGCATCTCAGAATTAGAGGCTTGGGGTCTAATATTACTTATAAATGTCAATTCTTGAATGATTTTAGTATGTGGTGCCACAGGGAAAGTAAGGCTCCTAATAACCCAACTGCTGCAGGTCCGCAAGCAGTCAGAAAGATTACTCATTGCTTTTCATTGGCCTCAATGTCATTCATTGGAAAAGGTAACAGATCTTTCCACATACTGGGCCCAATCTTCTACAGCAGGATCAACAAGACATGCTTCCCAAATAAAGACAAGGTGCCAGAAATGCTTACCCCAACTCAAAGGTGACTCTGTGAGCGAATTTTCTTCAATTGTGTACTGTTTTCTCTCATTGCCACTAAAATAACTGCAGAGGTCGGTATCCCATCACCAAGTCACCCTTTATTTACATGTGCACAGTACACAGGTTCTGACCAGCCAGCTCAGAGCAAGTCCCTAGAATGAGACTTTCTGAATCTCTTGTTTCTATGTAATCCAAGGTTCCCTGATTGGCTCAGGTTAACAACCACACTGCCGCGTGACCGAAGAACGCCTCATCTTCTGCATTGGGACCCTCCAACCCCATGGCATGTCTGTGGATTTCACCAGTTTCCTCATTTCCCCTCCCCCCCACTTTACTCCAGTTCCAACTTTACAGCTCAGCACCGTCCTCATGACCTGTCCCATCAGTCCTTATTCCTTTCCACCTATCTGCATCACCCCCCCGACCTATTATACTCTCAGCTACCTTACCCCCAGCCCCAGCCCCCTCCCATTTATCTCTCCACCCCCGAAGCTTCCAGCCTCATTCCTAATGAAGGGCTTTTGCCTGAAGTATCGATTCTCTGCTCCTCAGATGCTGCCTGACCTGCTATGCTTTTCCAGGACCACACTCTTGACTCTAATCTCCTGCATCTGCAATACTCACTTTCACCTCAGATTAACAACCTCAATCAAGGATCTCATAGTCAATGAGATCCACCTGGCCCCCGTTCCAATCACTACAGTAATGTTAATCTTCTCTGAGTTAACAATGAAATAGAGAACAATTGAACATCTTACAGGAAAACAGCCTTACTGAAAAGGCTTGCTGGATTGTCACTAGCATTACCATGAACAGTTTTGCAGACAGAGCAGATCTTTTAATGACTCTACAATTCACCAGCTCGCACAAATAAAAGTTATAGATTTTGTCTGAACGTAAGAATCTTTTATTTTCCCTTTCCAAATAAAGCATAAATCCACTTCTTTACATGATAAACTTCCCGCATATTGGCATGCTAGCTCCCCCATTAGTTGAACAAGTAAATTCAGACCTTATTTTTTATGAAGTATAACCAGGAAGGTTTGATCCCTGACCAGTGATGAGCTAGTTGAGCGAAATTCTCCTAACTGCTTCAGGGCTAGGGTGGAATCCGATTTGGTCTCTATCAAATTCGCTACCTACAGGACAAAGGTTTTTTAAAATTAAATTATCAGCTGTAGAGCTTTGCGATGTCCTGGAGATGCGAAATTTGTTATACAAGTACAGTTTATTTCTAGCCAATGACCCCTACTGGAAAGAATGTGTGGAGTGTCTGTCAACAGCGAGCTAGAATCAGAACTATACTTATGATCACCAGAGCTTACAACCATACAGAATATTTTATAGCAAACTGCAAAGTAAACAAAATTTACTCACGATGTCTGTTTTAACAGTCTCTATGACTTCCAGCAAACAGAATTAGTGTCTGTAAAACCATTTCTACTCACTCTCATTACTAGAGTCTCCTGACATGATTGGCAGGGCAAGTATCCAATTCTAAGGCCCCAAGATGATATGTCAATTTGCTATGCAAAAATAATGGGGCACGAACTGACAATGTCAATATTATCACACTAAGTCAGCATCAGAGTGGTTGGTCTGAGAAATAGTTGGAATTAAGGGATGGTGTTGGGATGGGCTGAAGGGAGTTTATTCTAGTCAAACTGATGGATTGCTGACTCTACTTGTTTAAATCAGTGATATCAAGTTCATAAACTGCAAAAAACAAATACAAAGTAAACCCCATGAACTCAGACAGGGTGAGTACAGTGCCAAAATATTTATCCAGAACTTATAACCAAGTTTCTAAAAAAGGGTAAATCCAATTACAAATTTAATTGCATGTGTACATATTTTCATCCTTTCCTCAGCTGGATATGGCCGATGGTTTTGTTGTGTTTTGAAAGATGAAGGTGATATTTTCTTTAGCTTTTTCAAGAACAGGATCAGGGAAGTGTTGAGTTTCTCCAGAAAAATGTTTCCAGTACATCAGATCTGACATAGAGAGGTGTTTTTGGGCATCAGACTTCTCTGAAGTATGGCCAAGTTGACAGGCTCTAGGAGTTGCAGCCTTTTTAGTAGTGAGATTATCTGGAATGAAAGCATGAATTCATTTAAATATTAGAGATTCGGTTGAATGTTTTTATATTTTCAGAACAGTTCTGACAGTTAAAACTGGTGAAGTTCAACCTTTGGTATGACACATTATCAAGCATTCACATTGGGGAATTTCAGAAAGATGATGATGATAATGCAACTAAAATGAGGGTAACCAGAGCCTGTAGTAAGAGAAAGGACCTTAAGGGAGGGTAAATCAGGAGACAGAAATGTAAAGAGTGGCTTGAAAGAAACAGAAATGGAAAATCAGGAAACAATTCAAATCAAGTAATACTGGAAAAAAAGGCAGCAGAATCTGAGAAAAGCAAACAAACTGATTTTTAAAAGGTCTCAGAATGAAATATACCACAGTAAGGCACAATTAACATACTGCACATTCAATATATCAACAAGAGTAAAGGGAGAGTTTCCAGGCCAATCTTTAAATCTACTTATGTGCTGTAATTTATATAATAGTTTGGCCTTTTAGACAGTGTGATAACATCAGGATGATGATGCTTTGAACAAAATTACTTCACTGTCGGCCAACTATTTAACTGACCACTGAACATTCCAGTTCTGCATCAGTGATACTAAGGAAGATTCAGCAGTCAAGCAACATAGCTAAATCCAGTAATGCAAAGAAAACTGCTGGTGCCAGTGAACAACATGCATGTCTGCGTAGGAAAATTTTAACTTTTTTTCACATTAATCCCATAATGAAGCAGACTAATGCCAGAACCAGCGAGAGAGATTGATGGAAATTATTTATGTTTTCTAGATTAGGCAATAAAAATAAATCCGGAACTAAATTGGGGATATGGATTAAACTCATGTTGGCAGATTTGGGTCAGTCTGTTATCCCAATATATGATAAAGAATAGGACTGTGTGTGTGTATTTGTGGGTAAGAAAGTCTAAATCTTCAATTTGTATAAGCCTAAAATAGTTGGTAGTTGACAATAAAATGAAACCTACAGCTTGAAATATTCAGAAGCTAGCCTTAAGCAAGGTTTTGCAGTGAAAGAGCAGACTAATTAAGAACCAGCTGAAATTAGACTCTCATCGATTGACTAAGCTAGGCCTTTATGTTCAGAGTGTATACATTCAGCAAGCAAACTGAGTTCAAGTTAAGACTGAGTGCATGCATTTTCTGGGTAAGAAAGTTTAAAATTTCAATTTTTACAAATCTGATTCAGTTTAATTTAGTTTGTTGTTGGCATGAAACTGAAATCTACTGTTTAAATTCTAATGGCGCTAACCTTAAAAGATTTCTTTTTTCCAAACTTTGCAGTGAAAGAGCAAATTAATTAAGAATCATCTGAAACTAGAACATCATTAAGTGACTCAGATAGACCCTTTAAGTTGTGAGCAAATACAGGTAGCCAACTTAATGCAACTTAGCTCCTGAAAGTGCAATGTGCATTAGAGTGCTGTAGTTGAGCATCTCAAGGAGTTAAATGGAGAAAGGAGTGGGGTGTTTGATTGTTTTTACAGAAATAAAGCAGCTGATTGGTTAAATTAACAATTTCCTTTCCAGAGACATAGATGATGTTCACCGCATAGGCATTAGCAACCATTTTGTGCCTATAAAACAACTGATTGTTGAGTATTTCTAGTCTTTAGAGTAAAACTAAACTACATAGTTTGTTTAGGTTGCCAGTTCTTTTTCTTTAATTTTTTTATAAATACTTTGCTAGGTTTAAAATCAGTGGGAAAAATAATTAGACTAAACAATAAAGAGCAAGGATAAATGAAATATAATATGATAGAGATGGTAGGTCACGTGCTGCATTTCTACGTGGCATATAGGAGCTGCTGGATGCCAAGGTGATCCAGACTGAACATATTTGCAGCTTGAGCAACTTTGGACCCAAGTTGAGGATCTGGAGACCAAGCTGCAGACCTTATTCCAGGAAAAAGTACCTGGGCTCTTTAATCCAAGAAACAATGACAACCCTCATTCACATTTGTTCTGCGATCAGGAACTGGAGGCTGCGACTGCATGAAAGACAGATACAGGACCCAAAGGATAACTTTTGAGGAGCCTCAGCCCAGCAACTGTCTGACAATAATGAAAGCTGGATGGATGGAAGCAGGGAGTCCAAGGAGGCTGAAGGAACTGACAATGGCAACATGATACAAGGAACCATTCAAATGGGGGAGTCAATACGAATATAATGTTGTCAGGGGAAAATATAATTAAGGATATAAACACTTGGCATTCATCAGCATGAATCCTGAAGGCTGTGTTGCCTGCCTGGTTACAGGTTAAGAACATCTCCTCAGGACTGAGGAACTTGGAAAAGAAGGTAAGAATTCAGCTGTTGTATACATTGATACCAACAGCTTAGATGGGAAGGAGGATCTGCAGAAAGATTTTGAACAGATAGCAGCTAAACTAAAAAGCAGAACCTCCAAGTTAATAATCTCAAGATTACTAACTGAGCCACAGGCAAATAAATACAAGGTAAATAAAGTGAAGTAACTAAATATAGTGTAAAGTATCAAGCTTTATCCCCCAAGGTGGAGGGACTAATTACTGGGGAACACAGGTTCAAGGCGCGAGGAGGGAAGTTTAAAAGAGATGTACATGGCACACTCAAAGGTGGTGGTGAGTGCCTGGAACACGCTGCCAGAGGTGGTGGTCAAAGCAGACATAATAGCAGCATTCAGAAAGCACCTGGATGAATACTTGAATACAAAGGGAACGGGGGATACGGATTCTGTAAGTGAAGACAGGTTTAGTATGGAAAGGCAAAATGTGTCAGCGCAGGCTTGGAGGGCCAAAGGACCTGTTCCGGTGCCATATTATTCTTTGCTCTAAATGCGTGGCTGAATGATTGGTGTACAAGGAAAAGGTTTCAGTGCACAGGGTACTGGCACCAGTACTGGGATAGAAGGGAACTGTTACTGTGTAATGGGCTTCACTTCAATAATGCTGGGAACAGTGTCGTGGTGAATAGCTAGTTTGTAGAGAGAGCATTAATCTAATTGATGGGGTGGGGAGAAGATTGGAGGAGGGTTCTGGAGAAGAGACACATTGGCTGATAAAGCAGAAGACTAGGGCAACATTATAAGGCAGTTAATTAGGCAATGATTCCCAGAATGGGACTGCAATGGACAGAGTGCATAAACCTTTAAAAAACGCAAATATGGTCAAAGTGAGAAAGAATGGCAACAAGGCCAAATTAATGGCTCTTTACTTCAATGCACATAAAATTCAGAAGAACATAAATGAATTATTTCAAATAGAATAGAACAGTAATTAATGGGTATGATCTTATAGCCACTATAGACAGTTACATGGAGATCAAAGCTGGGAAACAAATATTCACAAGTTTCTGACTTTTCAAAGGGCAAGATTTCAAAATTTTGGTGTGGTGGAGTAACTTTGTGAATATAGAATGGAATAAACATGATAGCAAGAAATGATCTGCATTGGAAAATGTAGAATCATGGTTGGCGGTAAGAAATAATAAATGGGAAAAAAAAAGACATTAGTGGGAGCATTCTATTGGAAGACCAGAAAAGGTTTGCTAGATGATCTTGAGTATGAAAGGATATTCTTGAGGAAAGGTTGAGTAGACTGGGCATGTACTCCATTGAGTTTAGAAGAATGATACATGATCTTTTCGAAACATACAAGATTCTTAAGGGTTTTGTGAAGGTAACTGTGGAAAGGTTGTTGCCCCTTGTAGGAGGAGTCTGGGACATATGATCATAATTTCGGAGTAAGGGAGTGGCTATTTAAAAAAGATGAGGAGGAATTTCTTCCTTAGAGGGTGGTGAATGTGCGGAACTCTGTGCCACAGCAGGCTGCAGAGGTTAGATATTTAAGAATATTCAAAGCTTAGATGGAGTCACACATAGAAAGCGTAGTAAAGGAGATGTTTGGGACGTTTGCCTTTATTTGGTCAGTGCATTGAATATGTCATGTTGTGACTGTACAGGACATTGATTAGGCCACTTTTGGAATACTGTGTTCAATTCTGGTCTCGTTGCTGTAGGAAAGCTGTAGTTCAACTTGAAAGGGTTCAGAGAAGATTTACAAGCATGTTGCCAGGGTTGGAGAGTTTGAGCTATAAAGAGAGGCTGAATAGACTAGGGGTATTTTCCCTGGAGCATTGGAGGCTGGAGGGTGACCTTATGGAGGTTTATAAAATCTGACAGGCATGAATAGGGTGAATAGCCAATGCCTTTTCCCAGGCTAGGGGAGTCCAAAACTAGAGGACACAGGTTTAAGGTGAGAGGGAAGGAGATAAAAGGACCTAAGGGGCAACCTTTTTACGCAGAGGGTGGTGGGTGCTTGAAATGAACTGCCAATAGACATGATGGAAGCTGGTACAATTACAACATTTAAAAGGGAGATGGATGGCTACATGAATAGGAAGGGTTTAGATGGATATGGTCCAAATACTGGCAAATGGGTCTAGATTAATTTAGGTGATCTGGTTGTCGTGGACAAGTTGGACTAAAGGGTCTGTTTCCATGTTATACAACTCTGTGACAGATTTTTTTTATATAAGTAAGAGAATCAAGGATTATGGAGAAAAAGCAGGAAGTGGAATTGAAGGTTCCCAGATTAGCCATGGCCTCAATGAATGGTGGAGCAGACTTGACAGGCTGAATGGTCTACTTATGGTCTTCTGATAATTATATAAACATGATGCACTTAAATATTTTGTGACTTGAAATACAGGTTGGAATCTTTTAAGGCCATGTGACTTGGGCTATGATGAAATTTGATGCAGAATCAGATGAAAAGTTTGAAAGAATCATCTCAAGGTCACAAGCGTTTTCTATAGTTTTGCTAAGCATGAGTTTCTCACCATGAGTGGCAGGCTGCCAGTTAAGGGGGTTAACACTTGTGAAGCACCTTAGTGAGACCACAAAACATCATATTATGCCTTAGTGCCTTTTTTCCCCTCAACCAGAGCTACCTGGCTTATATTACTTCTGTCTAGCCTTGATGATTACTGTAGGCACAAAGTCCGAAAGCATGTCATGGTTGATAGCAAACCTCAATTCAGTCAAGGGGTCTTTTCAGAATTCTCAGAACAGTAAAGAAAAGGCAGCCTCCAATACCTGTACAGGTGTTTGGACATGGTCAATTAGCTGGTTTGGAGTGGTCAGATTCAGAATCCTCTCCCAGTAATGTAATGGAACCGAACCGACAAGGGAGCAAGCTATCCTAGATTAATTTAGGTGATCTGGTTGTCGTGGACAAGTTGGACTAAAGGGTCTGTTTCCATGTTATACAACTCTGTGACAGATTTTTTTTATATAAGTAAGAGAATCAAGGATTATGGAGAAAAAGCAGGAAGTGGAATTGAAGGTTCCCAGATTAGCCATGGCCTCAATGAATGGTGGAGCAGACTTGACAGGCTGAATGGTCTACTTATGGTCTTCTGATAATTATATAAACATGATGCACTTAAATATTTTGTGACTTGAAATACAGGTTGGAATCTTTTAAGGCCATGTGACTTGGGCTATGATGAAATTTGATGCAGAATCAGATGAAAAGTTTGAAAGAATCATCTCAAGGTCACAAGCGTTTTCTATAGTTTTGCTAAGCATGAGTTTCTCACCATGAGTGGCAGGCTGCCAGTTAAGGGGGTTAACACTTGTGAAGCACCTTAGTGAGACCACAAAACATCATATTATGCCTTAGTGCCTTTTTTCCCCTCAACCAGAGCTACCTGGCTTATATTACTTCTGTCTAGCCTTGATGATTACTGTAGGCACAAAGTCCGAAAGCATGTCATGGTTGATAGCAAACCTCAATTCAGTCAAGGGGTCTTTTCAGAATTCTCAGAACAGTAAAGAAAAGGCAGCCTCCAATACCTGTACAGGTGTTTGGACATGGTCAATTAGCTGGTTTGGAGTGGTCAGATTCAGAATCCTCTCCCAGTAATGTAATGGAACCGAACCGACAAGGGAGCAAGCTATCCTAGACCTGGTCCTGTGTTATGAGACAGAATAATTAATGATATCATAGTTTGGGATTCTCCTGAAAGGCGCAATCACAGTATTGTTGAATTTAGAATACAGATGGACAGTGTGAAGATAAAATCCAATACCATGATTCTGTGCTTAAACAAGGGAAGCTACACAGGATGAGGGAGGACTTGGCTAATGTAGACTGGAAACAAAGACTTTATGGTGGGACAGTTGACGAGCAGTGGAGGACTTTCAAAGCAATTTTTCAAAGTGCTCAGCAGAAGCATATTCCAATGAAAAGGAAGGACTGTAAGAAAAGGGGTAATCTGCCATGGGTGTCTCAGGAAATAAGGAAGGCTAACAAATTGAAAGAGAAGGCATACAAAGTGTCCAAGCTCAGCGGGAAACAAGAAGATTGGGAAAGCATTAAAGGTTAATAGAAAGCCAGAAAAAGAGCTATAAAAAAAATTAAGACAGAACATGAGAAAAAAACTGGCACAGAATATAAAGACAGCTAGCAAATGTTTCTATAAATATATAAAATGAACAGGAGTGACTAAAATAAATCTTGGTCTTTTAGAGGATGAACAAAGAATTACGAAAATTACAGCACAGGATCAGGCCCTTTGGCCCTCTAAGCCTGCACCGATCCAGATCCTCTATCTAAACCTGTTAACTATTATCTAAGGATCTGTATCCCTCTGTTTCCTGCCCATTCATGTATCTGTCCAGATACATCTTAAATGACGGCATCATGCCCACCTCTACCACCTCCGCAAGCAACGCGTTCCAGGCACCCACCACCCTCTGTGTAAAGAGCTTTCCATGCAGATCTCCCTTAAACCTTTCCCCTCTCACCTTGAACTCATGACCCCTAGTAATTGAGTCCCTCCAATCTGGGAAAATGCTTCTTGCTATCCATCCTATCTATACCTCTCAGGATTTTGTAGATCTCAATCAGGTCCCCCAAACCCCCAACTTCTGTCTTTCTAATGAAAATAATCCGAATCTACTCAACTACTCTTCATAGCTAGTGCCCTCCATACCAGGCAACATCCTGTTGAACCTCCTCTGCACCCTCTCCAAAGCATCCAAATCCTTTTGGTGATATGGCGACCAGAACTGGATGCAGTATTCTAAATGTGGCCGATCCAAAGTCCTGTACAACTGTAACATGACCAGCCAACTCTTGTACTCAATACCCTGTCCAATGAAGTATGCCTTCTTGACTACTTTATCGACCTGCATTGCCACCTTCAGGATACAATGGCCTTAACACCCAGATCCCTCTATACATCCATTATCCCCAGGACTTTTCCATTTACCATATAGTTCACTCTTGAATTGGATCTTCCAAAATGAAAACCTCATATTTGCTCAGGTTGAACTCCTTCTGCCAGTTCTCTGCCCAACTCTCCAATCTATATATATTCTGCTGCATTTTCTGACAGTCCCTTCACTATGTGCCACTCCACTAATCTTAGTGTCATCTGCAAACTTGGTAATCAGACGACTTATACCTTCCTCCAGATCATTTATGTCTATCACAAACAACAATGGTCTCAACATGGATTCCTGTAGAACACCACTGGTCACAGTTCTCCATTTTGAGAAACTCCCTTCCACTACTACTCTCTCTTCTGCTGGCCAGCCAGTTCTCTATACATCTAGCTTGAACACCCTGGACCCCATGTGACTTCACTTTCTCCATCAGCCTACATGGGGAATCTTATCAAACGCCTTACTGAAGTACATGTATATGACATCTACAGCCCTTCCTTCATCAATCAACTGTGTCACTTTCTCAAAGAATTCAATTAAATTGGTAAGACCTGACCTTTCCTGCACAAAACCATGTTTCCTATCACTGATAAGCCCATTTTCTTCCAAATGTAAATAGATCCTATTCCTCAGTATCTTCTCCAGCAGCTTCCCTACCACTGACATCAGGCTCAACAGTCTATAATTAATCTAGATTATTCCAGCTAGCCTTCTTAAACAAAAGGACACTATTAGCAATTCTCCAGTCCTCCAGGACCTCACCCATGTTCAAGGATGCTGCAAAGATATCTGTTAATGCTAAAGGTCTGTTAATCATAGAGTATGATGAAATGGCCAGGGCATTGAATAGGTATTTTGTGTCAGTCTTCACAGTGAAGGACACGAATAACATGCCTTTAATTGACAAAGAGACAAAAGTAGTTGAGGATCTGGAACAAATCATTATCATGGAAGTAGTAGTGTTAGGCAAGCTAATGGAGCTAAGGGTAGATAAGTTCTCTGGCCCTGATGGAATACATTCCAGGGTACTAAAAGAGATGGTGGGAGAAATAGCAAGTGCACTTTTGTAATTTTTCAAATTCGCTAGACTCTGGGGCAATTTCAGCAGATTAGAAAACAGCAAATGTGATGCCACTGTTTAAAAAGGGCAATAGACAAAAGATGAGGAATTATAGACTGGTTAGCTTAACTTCTGTAGTGGTGACGATCCTTGAGTCTATTATCAAGGAAGAAATAGTAAGGCATCTAGATAGACCCCTTGGGCAGTTGCAGCATGAAGGGCAGGTCATGCTTATCTAATTTTTTGGAATTCTATGAAGACATTACGAGCACAGTGGACAACATGTATCCAGTAGATTTAGTGTACCTAGATTTCCAAAAGGTGTTCAACAAGGTACTGCAGAAGAGGCTGTTGCATAAGATAAGGATGCATAGCATTAAGTACAAAGTATTAGCAAGGATAGAAGATTGGCTAACGAACAGGAAGCATAGAGTGGGCATAAATGAGTACTATTCTGGTTAGCATTCAGTAACTATGGGTGTGCCTCGGGGATCAGTGTTGGGACCGCAATTACTCATAATTTACATAAAATGGAGTTGGAGGTCACGTGTCAAAGTTTGCAAATGAACATAGATACTTTAAGTGAGTTGGCAAAAGCCTGGCCGTTGGAGTACAATATTAATAAATGTAAAGTCATAAATTTTGGTGGGAATAACAGTAAAAAGGACTATTACTTGAACGGTAAAAAGTTACAGCATGTTGCTATGCGGACAGACCTGGGTGTCCTTGTGCGTGAATCACAGAAGGTCGGTCTGCAGGTACAATGGGTTATTAGGAAGGCAAATGGAATTTTGTCCTTCATTGCTAAAGGGGTTGAGTTTAAAAACAGGGAGGTTATATTGCAGTTGTACAGGGTGTTGGTGAGGCCAGTTTTAGTCTGCTTACTTGAGAAAGGATATACTGGCACTAAAGGGGTTGCAGACTAGGTTCACTAGGTTGATTCTGGAGTTGAAGGGATTGGCTTATGAGGAGAGACTGAGTAGAACGGGATTATATTCATTGAAATTTCGAAGAATGTTGGGGGGGGGTTCTTGTAGAAACATATAAAATTATGAAGGGAACAGGTAAGATAGACATAGAGAGGATGTTTCCACTTGCAAATGAAACTAGGACAAGAGAACATAGCTTCAAAATTAGGGGGAGCAGACTTAGGACTGAATTGAGAAGGAACCTCTTCACCCAGAGGATTGTGAATCTATGGAATGTCCTGCTCAGTGAAGTAGTTGACGCTACTTCAGTAAATGTTTTTAAAGCTAAGATAGATTTTGTTTTGAAAAATGAAGGGATTAAGGGTTACGGTGAAGGGCAGGTAAGTGGAACTGAGGCCATGAAAGGATCAGCCATGATCTTACTGAAAGGCAGAGCAGGCTGCTCCTGGTTCTTATGTTCTTCTCATAAATGGTGAGAAGGGCCCACCAACCATGCTGATTATTTCCAACCTAGTGTAGGCTTCCTGAAATGTGAGAGATGCAGTTTTAACAGGACTTGAAAGTGCCTGGTCCAGTTGTTGCTTTCAGCGCAGATGGGAATGAGTATGTAGAGCGGAGGGCGTCCATGGTTGAAATGTTGTGGGTTGGAAGGGAATATCCTGAATGCAAGTGTGAGTGGTAGAGCTTGAATTTTGTTTTTTTTTGGGGGAGGTGGAGAGAATGGCAGAAATAGAATGAGGTAGCAGGGACAAGATGTTGGCAATTACACTGGTAGAGTGGAACAGGTTATTGATCTTCCTATATTTTTGGGCTACCTTCAAATGGATGAGCCTGAAATGACCTCGGTGGTAACCCCAGATCAGGTTGGAATGGTCTAGTGTTTTGCCTCCTCTGGTGTTCCTGGGAAGGAGGATGTACTGTGTCTGCATTATCCCCTCCACCAGAACCTCCAGGTTATGATGCACACAATGAGGTTCCAATTTCTGGACCAAGTTTGATGATCAGCCATATTCATATTGAATGCTGGAACAAGTTCAAGGAGTCAAATGGCTCCTGTCTTTCTATGTTATCCCTGAATTCTCTTCTAACTCTATGAAAGCTCTTTAACCACTTACTGCACTCCCAATTTTTGTGCATTCTGTCATCTGCAATTCAGTCTCCACCTACCAAGACTATCTTCTGGAATTCCTTCCTGAAACCTCTCTCCATCTCTACCACTACATTCTCTTTTCAGGTGCTCCTTAAAACTTATTGCATCTGTCTTGATATCTCCTTGTATGGCCTGATGTCAATTTGTGCTTGATAAAGCCCCTATGAAGTCCCTTGTGAGGTTTTACTGTGCTGATGGTGTCATAATTGTAAGTTGGTAATGTTGCTCAAGATTCCTCAGTGGAGATTCCAAAACATCATAAAGTCAGTGGAGGAATTATTTGCTTCTCTGCAGCAAGAAGGATAAATGGTAGATGTATCAACTCAGGTTAATTCTCAGTGGATGGTCACAGAAATTCACATAAGTTGATAGATTCTGAGAAGGGCAGATATTAGAAGTTGAATGTCAATAAGGAAAAACGTATCTACTTTGAACAAGTGCTGGTACTCTTGATTCAAAGATAATCAATCTGAAGGGGCATTATACCAAAACGTTTTACCTCTTATTATCTTGGGCCTACTTCTACTGTAATAATTACATACCTCTACTTTATCAGCACTTAATTAAAATAGGTTTATGATGCTCAACAAAGCCCAGTGCTTACCTATTGGCTGTCCGTTTCTCAAGCAGTTGCAATATAGGAGGTCATGGGTAAGACAATTAGTATCTTCTTCTAATTGGAAAAGATTTCGAAGTTCTTCTAAAGAAAAGCTGGCATGCTCACTCTTCTTTTTTAGGTCAACCACTGTTCCAGACAAACTTTGTTTACTGACCTGCCGCTGATAAATTTTCTCTTCTATGGTCCCTGAAAATGGAAAAATGCATTAAATTTCTTTGCTGATAATGCATGTCTCATCTCTGTATCTTTTACCAACTGACCCCATAATATCATTATATATTGGCTAAGATTAACTATCTAGCTGAACCATAGCAGGAAAATGAATAAATATTTACAATGTTATTGGGAACAAGTGTGATATTGGGATTAACTTCAGATTAACTGAGCAAACAGCAAATGCACACACGAGGCAAAATTGTCATCTGATCTGCTGTAAACTTAAAAGTTTCAACAGCTTCCTAATAATTATTGTCAGAGAGATATCTTCTTTGACTTACATACTTTTACACCTGCCTGAGAGATTCACTGGGCTTCAGTTAGGATTTCTCTCAGTACTGTATTGGAGTACCAGCACAGATTTTGTGTTCAAGTTCTCAGGTGGAACTTAAACCCATAAATATTTGAAATGGATGTTACCAACTAACAGTGGCAACTCTCAGAATTGACAAAGCAGATCACTCTCTTCAGTCACAAGTCATTTAATGCTCAGGAGCATCAGAAACGATAAAACAATAAGAATAAAACCGTTCTTTTTCAGACCTCAATTGCAAGACTCAAAATGACACAGTAAAAAGATGGATTTCCTATATTTTATGACTGCTGGTCAATCTTTATTACAGACACACTGTGACAAAAATGTAATCACCAAATTAATGTTAAAATACTGTGGGCACAACCTGTCGGCATTAGAAAAAATACCCTTTTTGAGGAAAAGGCATTTTACTTAACCAATTGGAGTTTTTAAAGCCACTCTAATTATTAAGTAAAATCTCACAATGTAATTAATCAGTGTTGGAAATGCCAGTATGTTTATTGCTTCCATAAAACTAATTTAAAGTCAGTGAAAACCATGGAAAATATGAGCAACCAGTGACATTTACTGATACTGATGATGTAGCATGATAATTTAAAAATGAACTCAACTACTGAAAGTCATGCCAAATCAGTTCAAAATCTGCAATTTTATGGTTTTAAAATCTTGGGGTGATTGATTTGTATTCATAGACAAAAGGACAGAGACAGATACAGATGTAAATGTGTTTGCATTTTTTAATGATTTATGGAGGATAGCATGGCTAATTTGTCAGGAAACTTGGATTAACATCAACAGTAAATGCTAATGAAGAGAGTTTCCACAGAGAGGCAAACTTCTCCATTTATAATCCAATTGGTCTGTTTTTATTAGAGAGAAAAAAATGCTGCAATGAAAAGCCATCAAAGTCTTTTTTTTAATAAAACCCACAGTGTTTTGGTTAAAAGATTTCTAAATTTTGTAACTGTTTAGACAGAAGACTATGAAAAATGTTCAGTTTAAATTTATCCGTTGCAGCCATGCTCCATCTTGTGGCTGATTATGGTAATAGGTTTTGCACTATTACGATAGTAATGGGGGAAGGTGGGGATTCCGATTTACTAGAGAGGAAGAAAAGGACAACCAACTCCCATTCCTAGACGTGATGGTACAGATAACACCGAACGGAGAATTCACCACAAAGGTTTACAAGAAAGCCATACATACAGACCAAGTCCTAAACTATGAAAGCAACCACCCCAACACACACAAACGAAGTTGCATCAAGACAATAGGACAAACAGGAAGACAGCTAACGATCCGTATCCATGAACACCAACTAGCCACGAAATGACTCGACCAGCTATCCTTAGTAGCCACTCACGCAGATGACAAGCAACGAGTTCGACTGGGACAACACTACCATTATAGGGCAAGCCAAACAGAGAACAGCCAGGGAATTCCTAGAGGCATGGCACTCATCCACAGACTCTATCAACAAACACATCGACCTGGACCCAATATGCCGGCCACGACAGCGGACAGCTGGAACTGACAACCGGAAGCGGCAGAGACAGGACACTATAAATGCCGGAGGAAACATCACAGAAGCGCTTCACAGGAGGCTCCCAAGCACTGAGGATGTCACCTAGACAGGGGATGAAACGTTTGCAAGACAAATTCCCAGCTCGGCGAACAGAACCACACCAAAAAACCCATAATGTTACTCAAACTGCTAAATAAAATCGATTATGACCCAGAGTTAGAGGCCTGGGGTCATAATATTCCTTAATTAAATCTGTCAGCTCTTGAAAGTTTTTAGAAAGTTAGGTTCCGAAAACCAAAAATGCTATAGGTCAGCAAGAAGACAGAAGGATTATTCATTGCTTTTCAGCTGCTCTGTTCGTCTAGAAAAAAAAAGTTTCTTTCCCCATGGTATGCCCAGTCTTTGACAGCAAGATCGAACAAGTCAAGCTCCCCAAATAAAGGCATGATACCAGAAATGCTAATCCCAGTTCAAAGATGACTGGTGCAGCAAATTTTCTTCAGGAGCAAACTGTTTTCCCTTGTCAACATTTCGGGCACAAGCCCTTCTTCAGGAATGAGGAAACGTCGATTCTCCTGTTCCCTGGATGCTGCCTGACCTGCTGCGCTTTTCCAGCAACACATTTTCAACATGGACTCCCAGCCAACTAAGAATCAGATAACTGAAGTCTCCTCACAAATTTGTTCCTCAATTTCCCACTTTGAGGGGGTCTATAATACAATCCCAATAAGGTGATCACCCCTTTCTTATTTCTCAGTTCCACCCAAATAACTTCCCTGGATGTATTCCCAGGAATATCCTCCCTAAGTGCAGCAGTAATGCTAAGACTTATCAAAAATGCCTCTCCCCCTCCGCTCTTGCCCCCTTTCTATCCTTCCTATCACATTTGTAGCCTAGAATATTAAGCTGCCAATCCTATCCATCCCTTAGCTATGTTTCCGAAATTGCTATGATATCCCAGTCCCACGTTCCTAACCATGCCCTGAGTTCATCTGCCTTCCCTGTTCAGCCTCTTGCATTGAAGTAAATACAGTTTAATTTAGCAGTCCTACCTTGTTCTCTGCTTTGTCCCTGCCAGCCCTGACTATTTGACCCGTTCCCTTTCCCAACCGTACCAGTCTCAGATTGATCTCTTTCCTCACTATTTCCCTGGTTCCACTCCCCACCCCACCAACATTGCTAATTTAATTCCTCCCGAGCAGCTCTAGCGAATGTCCCTGACAGCATATTAGTCCTCTTCCAATTCAGGTGCTAGCTATCCTTCTTGTACAGGTCACTTCTACCCCAGAAAAGATGCCAATGACCCAAAAATGTGAACCCCTCCCCCCCAGCACCAGTTCCTCAGCCACGCATTCATCTGCTCTATCCTTCTATTCCTACACTCACTAACTCGTAGCACCAGTAGTAATCTAGATATTACTACCCTCGAGGACTTCCTTTTTTAAATTCCTGCCTAACTTTCTATATTCAGAATCTCATCCTTTTCCCTTCTTATGTTGTTAGTTCCAATGTGTACAATGACCTCCAAATGGTCCCTCTCAACATTCTGTACCCTCGCTAAGATATCCTTGATCCTGGCACCAGAGAGGCAACACACCATTGTGATTTGTAGCTGCTGGCCACTGAATTGTCTGTCTGTGCCTTTGACTAGAGAGTCTCCTATCACAATCGATCTCTTGGAACCCGACATACCTCTCATAACATTCAATACCAGAAACTTGGTTGGTCGTGCTACATTCCCTTGAGAGTCCATCACCCCCTACATTTTCCAAAACAGCATACTTGTTTGAAATGGGAATAGCCACAGAAGATTCATGCACTACCTGCCTACCCCATCTACCTTTCCTGGAGTTAACCCATATACCTCACTATATTTGTGTCTTTTCTCCCTTCCCCTAACTACCATCCATCACACCCCTAGTTCTTGTAAATTCATCATTGCCTCTAACTGCCACTCCAACCGATCCATGCGATCTGATAGGATTTGCAACCAAATACACTCCCGGCAGACATGATCATCAGTAACATGGAAACTCTCCCTAAACTCTCACATCTGACAGGAAGAGCAAATCACTCTACTAAAGGACATCTTTGCTCCTTCACAAGCTACAGACCCAGAAAATAGCACCGTCATTTTGCTCTGAAAGTGCTAAAAAGAAACCCTGGCTAGTAACAAGGCTAACTTATTACTTGTGGTTTATATTTTTAAAATTTAATCAACAAACAGCTCTCAATAAAATATATAATCAAGAAACCACTCTACTCACTACTGTCAACTTACAGCAAGGTTACATGTTAAAAACTGTGCACTTATCAGTTCCTGTGCTGTGAGATCTCCCACACAGGTTCCTCCAAGCTCAACTGTGAATTTCGCTGTTTGTTAATTTTTCCTAAACGCATTCCGATGTCAAGAGATACATGAACTCAAACGGCAAAGGTAGTAACTGTGTACATTCACTGCTGTGTCAGATTTCTTTCTCTCTCTCTCTCCCTTACTGACTGTGTGCTCACTACGTTTTATCTGTAATTTCTCCTTTTAAAAGTGCCATTGTTGGTCTTTTTCCCCAAAGTCCCAAAGCAATACAACAATTGATAAAACAGTAATTGCTACTTCTGGAATTCAAGGAAATCCCCTCCAACACCTAAAATACCTAAAAAAAAAGCAGCTCTTATAGCCACAAGGTTTTCCCGTCCTCTTTCTTGGGTTATCCAAAATAATGTTAAAAGTCAACCTAGTTATAATAAAGGCACATACTCAACAGAATTCAGTGGATTATTGGCAAGAAACAGTAATTTGAAGGAGGATCTTACTAGTATGAAAACAGTTTGGGAAAATTTATAAAAGCTAAATTATTGCATAACTGGTGAGTACAGGTTCTTTTGGTAATTACATTCTTCGATGACAGCTTTGCTTTTTTTCTGTATCCTCACCAATTTCAATTCAGTGAAACACTTAAAGATGTTGACATGGATGCCATTTGCATTTGGTCATTTCTTGAACGCTAGATCATGGATCAACCATTATCTTCTTGCCCACTTAACTCTCGAATCAAGGTAGGGAGCATTGTAGGTCTTTTAGGTTTTATGGATGTAGTGATTGTAATAAGGTCAGCCAGTTGGACTTCACAGAATATGAATTCCCTGATTGAGGCTGTTAATCTGCCCAATCAGGGACCCCTGACAGACATAAAAGGATGAATGCCAGAGATATTGAGCCAGAGGAATGTCTGAGACAGTGAGATGCCATGCTAACGCCAAAGGTTATGCATTTGTAAATAAAGGGTGTTTGGTGACAGGATGCCAACCTCTGAAGAGTTATTTCAGTGGCGATGAGTTTGGGATTTTAAATAAAGAGTAAACTGTTTCTCGCAGTTGGATAAATATCCAATCCCTCAGATAGAGGATTCCTACGCAAAGTTGGCAGGAAGTTTGTCCTTCACAAAGCTTGACATGAGCCATACTTACATATACAACAGGATTCTCAGAAGTATGCTACAATTAATACCCATAAAGGCTTGTGCCAATATACCAGACTACCGTTTGGCATATCATCAAATGTTCAATATTTCAGCTGACGACCGGGAGCATTTTGCAAGGTCTACCTCATGTCGCTATTTATCTAGATGACAGGGAAAACTATTAAGGAACACTTTAAGAACTTTGATATCATTTTAAGGAGTTTTTCCGAGTTAGAAATATGCCTATGAAGGGAACATGTGTTCCAGGCCCCAAGTGACCTCCTGGGCTACAGGGTCAACAAGACCATTGCAAGATAAAGTGAGGGCGATCAAAGGTGACCTGGCCCACATGTCTGTCCAGGAGCCCAAGTCATTTCTGGGTCTGGTTAATTATTATAGAAAGTTCATACACAATCACATAGTTCAATTCCCGCCTCAGGCGGCTGATTGTGTGGAGTTTGCACATTCTCCCTGTGTCTGCGTGGGTTTCCTCCAGGTGCTCCGGTTTCCTCCCACAGTCCAAAAATGTGCAGGTTAGGTGAATTGGCCATGCTAAATTGCCCGTAGTGTTAGGTGCAGGGGTAAATGTAGGGGAATGGGTCTGGGTGGGTGCGCTTCGGCGGGTCAGTGTGGACTTGTTGGGCCGAAGGGCCTGTTTCCACACTGTAAGAAAGTAAAGTAAAGTAATCTGGCATCTATCCTAGCCTATCCAGCACCATTGCATCAACTCCTAAAAAAGGGTCAGCTTTGGAAAAGCTCTCTTGGAAAGACCCTAGCTTTCGATGAAGTAAAGAAACAGCTGACCAACTGGAGAGGAATTCTCAATAGGAACTCTCAAAATCCAAGACTTTGATTAATGCAGAATGCCCAAGTAGAAAAAGAATGATCAATGATCATATTTGGAGTCAGAAAGTTTCACCAATGCCTCTATGGGCGAAGATTTGTAATAATCATGGACCATAAACTCCTACTTAGTGTGCTTAAAGAAGATAAGGTATCGCTGCTCATAGCATCGGGCCCTAATGTTAAGTGCTTATAATTACAAATTAGAACACTGTCTGGGAGGCCAAGGAGCGAATACAGATGCACTGAACTGCTATTCATGGCAAATATGCCAGTATCGTACCCCCAATAGAAGAGCTGGTCATGAAAATGAATTTATTGGACACACTGCCCATCACAGTTAACAACATCAGAATTTGCACACAGAAAAATCCAATCCTTTCCAACTGAACAACTGGTATTAATAGGGGAAACCAAAGGACCACTGCAGCTAGAATTAAACCTTTTTTTGGACCCAGAGAGACCAGCTCGCAGTAGAGGATGGCATTTTGTTAGGGGAAGCAAGAGTGATTGTCCCAAGTAAAGGTTGCCAACAAATATTGGCTGAACTTCACCAAAATGAAGATGCTGGCTAGAAATTATATCTGGTGGCCAGGCTTGGATGCAGACATTGTTGTGTTGGTAGGGAGGTGTCCAGAGTGCCCACAATGAAAAAGATTACTGCCAGTAGCTTCCCCACATCCGTGGGAATGGCTGGGTAAACCTTGGACTCTTGTTGCATGTCAATTGCGAAGGTCCTTTCATGGGTTCAATGTTTTTAGTTATTGTAGATGCCCATTCTAAGTGTTTGGATATGCATGGAGTCCATTCATCAAATACTGGAGTGACAACAGAAAAGTTACACTCCTCTTCTGTGACACACGGAATTCTGGAAGTATTTGTTATAAACAGGCCATCATTTACCAGCAGGGACTTCAGTACTTCTTAAAGTTCAACATGATTCATCATATTAGAACTGTTCCATACTACCCATCAGCCAATGGCTTGGCAGAAAGAGCAGTCCAAACTTTAAAGGTGGACTTACAAAACAGCCAATAGCCTCATTAAATACTTTGCTTGATTCTAGGACCACAACACCACTTGCAAATACAGGCAAAGCACTGGCACAGGTGCTAATGGGTAGAGGACTGTACACCAGTCTGATCTTCCTGGACCTGGGAGAGGGGCAGCAAGGTGAAATAGCATCAGGAACTCCAATGCTGAATCCAAGACTCTACCAAGCCGGAGAAACATTTTGATATGGGGTCAACGTTTGGTACGGGAATCGTGTAAATGGCCATGCATACAACGCGAAATCAGGACCAATGACGTATGAAGTTCAGGTAGGTGCGATTGTCCTGAATAAGCATGTGAACCATTTGAAAGCCGCAAATTTGCAGACTGCTCAGGAGCAAAACTGGCCCTGCCCCTTGGAGCCTTCAGAAATGCTTCAGGGACCTGGTGAATCACCTCTCCATCAAACATTGTCAAGGTCTCTGAATCAGAGACAGACATGACGGAAGTAGCCGCCTCAAAGCTTCTGCCTCTCTAAGAGGGGAATGAAAGTCTGTGGAGGCACAAGAGGCGAGTTCCCATTTGTTACATGCCTCCCGTGTTGGATTCCAATTTGGAGGAACCTGACCCAATGAACCTGACACTCTTGGAGGTTCTCAAAGGAATCAACTGCACTGTGTCCGTGGATTCGGAGGGGAAGGGATGTAGCTATTGTAATGAAGTCAGCCAGCTGGACCTCATAAAATATGAATTCCCTCATAGGGCTGTTAATCTGGTCCAACTGGGGAGAATTGGCTGACAATAAAAGGAAGAACGTTAGGGATATTAAGCCTCTGGAATGCCTGACTCAGTGGGAGGCAGCGCTATTGTCAAAGGTTTTGCATTTGTAAATAAAGGATGACTGATGATGGAATGCTGGCTTCTGAAGAGTTATTTCAATAGGGTAATATCACAATCTTGGACTGCTCTTATATCGCTATCAACACTGAACAGTGACAAATGGGAAAACAGGATATCAAGTAGGAACACACAGTTGGGCTGATTTTTCTCCTTGTTTAGTGATATTATTATACTCCTCTGGAGCAGGTAAGACTTGAACCTATGCCTCTTGGCTCAAGCTCTTATCAAATGATTTCTGACAACCAGTCAGTTATGCTCATTGTATGGCTTGTAACCTTGTCAACAGATCCAGCTTGTGATCTTACTCCTAAAACCACTGTAATTACTTGTGATGGTTACTCTGCTCCTGAGACTAGTATACCACTTATCTGACAGACTAAACCCATGCTTTCCATCATCACAGATTCTGCAATACTTCGCATCATTGTTTCATGCAATAAAATCTTTAAAAATGGTTATATCTGTTGCTTAGCAGAAAAACCATTATGTTCAGGTTATTTAGAGACAATTTAAAAGAATATCTAATTTTCCAATTTAGCATTTAAGTCTGTAAACTTTCAGCTGACATTTGAGGGGACATCAATACTCAAATTGCAGTTAAAAGTGGTAATTTTAATAATTATCAAATATGGAATAAGGCATCAAAACAAACCTGTTGTTAGTAGTCTGTAAATATGTACAGATCTCTTTTGACCATCTCTCCATACTCTAGCCATAGCCTTGAGGAATAGAAGCATATAAAATTAATGTTTGCAAAGAACAGCAGCCTTCAATCATACGGCGTGTGCACTGATACTTTGTACTGGTAGTAGTGGGTACTGGCAAAATTAGCTCAAAGGCTTTCTTAGGATATGAGAGATAGTGGGATCAATGCATCAATCTCCACTTTAGCAAGTTCAATCAAGGCATTTAAAACGAAAATAGATTGTGAATGAAAAGGAACTGAGAGAAGGCAGGATAATGACACTAAATGAGGTGTTCATTTGGACATCTGGCACAAATACTGTACATAGGAAACCAGGAGAAGGAGGTGGCTGCTCAGTCCATCAAGCTTAGTCTGCGATTCTGTTAGATCGTGATTAGTCTTCTATACTAGCAAGTGTGATTCTAGTGCTGCAACATAGACTCTTTTCCAGTTTTGGTCATGCCAGGACATGAAGTTTGGAACTATACTAAAAAAAACCCGCTGTTATCAGACTTATGAACTGATCTCCCATATATTAGGACCTTTGCACCTTCTCTGTAGCTGGATCACTATATTCTGCGTTTTGTTCGATTGTGACAATAAATCAAATCAGACGTCAGAGATGAGGTTAAGTGTAAGAATGAGGAAAATAATGCTCAGTAAATTGTGCCAAGGGAATCGATGAATAGAAAGGTTTGATGTGTTTGGGCACAAATCATTGAAGGTACCAGGGCAGGTTAACAAAGTACACGGAACTATAAGCTTTAGAAATGGAGTACAAAAGCCAGGAATTTATGTTAAATCTTCATACACACCAATTTGGCCTCAGTTGATATTGCATCAGAATCTGGACATCTTACTTTGGGAAGGTTTGGAGAGGATGAAGAAAGTATTTAATATAATTGTTTCAGGGCTAAGGATGTCACGATAATTCACCATAGTCATGGATTACTTCCAGACATATTAAGCTTTGAAGTAAAATGAGTTGTTTTAATAAAAAGGACATGTAGGCCAAAGATGGTTGAGAATACAATTCAGTGGCCGACTGAAAACATTTCTGTCAGTTAAGAGAAGCTCAAGAGAAACCATGGACAACTGGACAACTATCCGTCTAAGGTGAACAGCTACGCAGCCTCACTGAGTGCACATGCACCCCAAATAGCATGTCACACCCTTCAAAGCATTGAATTCCAATTTCAGAAGTCACTGACGTGCATGGACGTCAGAAGTTGGCACAGATGAACACAAAGTTAGGGGGAACATAGCACCTGGAAGGTTGTCGAGATATTTGAGAAAGACACTTTAGAGAAAGAGATACAATGCAAAAACCTGAAGCATCTCCAGTGAGTTACATCCTCGACTGGAAACGTACTGACTGGCAAAGGAAAGCAAACTGGACAAAAGATATGTATTCCTGCCAAAAGACACAAGAGCGGGCTTAAAAAAAAACTGTACTTCTAGTGTGTGCACTCTAGTATTGGGTGCTAGTCTGGTGTCCTAGTGCACTCTTAAGGTAACAGATGAGAACAACTTGCAAGACTCCGTGCTTGCAAGTGAAAAAAAGGACAAAAGGACATGGAGGCTTTAGACAGGGTGCAGAAGAGACTGCCTAGATTAGAAGGTATGAGCTATAACCAAAGTCTAGAAAAACTCGGATTGTTTTCTCTGGAGCGGCAGAGGCCGAGGGGAGACTTCACAGAAATTTATAAAATTATGAGATGCATAATTTAGTTGACGATCAGAATCTTTTTCCCACAGAGTTGATGTATCTAATATTAGGGGGCATGCATTTAAGATGAGAGGAGGAAAGGTCAAATGAGGTGTGAAGGGCATTTTTTTTTTAAACAAAGAGAGTGGTAGGAGTCTGGAACTCACTGCCGGGGTGGTGGTGGAGGCAGATATGATAGTGGTGTTTAAGAGATTTTTAGATAAGCACATGAATATGCAAGGAATGGAGGGACCAAGGGCAGGTTGAAGGGCTTAGTTTAATCTAACATCAGGTTTGGCATGACACTGGGCCGGAAGGCCCATTCCTATATTGCACTGTTCTATGTTCTATGACACGAAGTCTTTCTGTCTCTGATTACGGGGAGCAAGTTTCCGGTCAAAAGCCACTAGGAAACCTGACAACTTTCTGACAATCTACTCCAAAGTTTAGGTTTGGCGTGTAAAATACAGGCAGTGGTACAGTGGTTAGCACTGCTACCTCACAGCGTCAGGGACCCGGGTTCAATTCCCGTCTTGAGCAACTGTCTGTGTGGAGTTTGCACATTCTCCCCATCTGCATGGGTTTCCTCTGGGTGCTCCAGTTTCCTCCCACAGTACAAAGATGTGCAGGTTATGTGAATTGGCCATGCTAAATTGCCTGTAGTGTCAGGTGAAGGGGTAAATGTAGGGTTGCTCTTTGGAGGGTAGGTGTGGACGTGTTGGGCTGAAGGGCCTGTTTCCACACTAAGTAATCTAATCATCATTTATAAAAAAAGTGGATTATATCTTTACCTCGGAATGATTAATTATAACTAAAACAAAAGCTGAACGTCATGAACCGTTAGCACACTATTAATTAAAAATAGTTTTAGCCTCAAAAATTAGTGAGTTTATGTAGTATTTATTACAAGAGCATTCTGTGTATATTTCTTGTCAAGTTACCTGAACATCATTTGCAGGATTCCAATCGATATCATACAGAACCAACCGAGATGCTCCAATTAGATTTAATCCAACTCCGCCAGCCTTTGAGCTGAGCAGGAAGATGAAAGTCTGGCTGTGTTTGTTATTAAATGAATCCACAATGTTTTGTCGGTGGCTGACTGCGGTTTGTCCATCCAGTCGGGTATAGCTATACCCAAAACACTTGCACATTTCTTGCAGTACATCTAATGTCTGAGTATAATTTGAAACCAGCACAACTCTGCAATAAAGTTAAAATAAACGTTTAAGCAATGGTGTGCTGTCACTACCTTTCATTTACAAACATAGTACAACGAATTTGTGCAAGTGTGAACTTTTAGAGAGAAATACAATCCTGAATAAGAACTTTTAATGTTATGATACTGGTTAAATATTAATTAACAATATCTGACTTCCATTATTAGATTTTAATACCCAAGATCTCCATGGACTAAAAATGGTTTTAGTGAGGATAAATACTTATATAAAATTGCTGCTGTGATCACTTGACTAGGTTTAGCCAAACTTACAAAACCATCAGTTAATAAGGACAATTTCTAGCTGAAGTCCCCAAAATACTAATCAGGGTCAAAAACTCTGTTTCCAACCATCAGATTAAAAAAAAATACACATGACTTATTTCTAAATTTCTTGGACAGGAGCTGCCTGTTAAACTTCGGGGGAGACCGATTTAGGAATCCTCGCAGCGAGTAGGGAAGGATCATCGTCAAAATCACCCCTATTGCAGCAGTAAGTGTTTTAAAATGTCTAGCAGCTCAGCCAGACACTCTGACAGCTCCTGCGAAAGTATTAAGTATGTAACACAGGTATGGGGCTGGTATAGCAGGTAGCTGGGATAGACTGGCAAGTTGCAGTTGGGTAAAGGGGGAGGGGGGGAAGAACAGCTGCTGGGTGAATGTATGTTTAAGGTTATTTGACAGATTGGTCTTAGGGAAGTGGTTCAGTCATGCACAGTGATGGGGGATAGGCACGGGATGGGTAGATTGTCAAGTCATCTCCAAAGGCAGGGAATGACAGGAGTGTCCAGTGGGGTCAGGATAACAGCTGAACAGTTCAGATTTCACACAGGTAACCCAAGGACTTTAAAAAGCTTTAAATTGCCTTTATTTTCCAGTCCACAGACACCCTGCCATCCTCTTCTCTTCATATGATTACCAGTGTTGTGCCCTGAATGTTTGAGACTATGTTTTCTTATATATCTAAGATATAAAAGATAAAAAAATTCATACTCACTAACAAGATCCTTGAAACTGGCACTCTTTTATTTTCAATCTGGTTAACAGTTTAATTGAAATGTGATGGTTATGTGCTAACTAAAGAAAATGCTGCCACTACTGAAAGCGGCTTCTGTAGCCAATCACCCACCCTCTACACCTTGTTGTGACATTAACATGAATAGAAAGAATTTGGAGAGATATGGGCCAGGAGCAGGCAAGTGGGACTAGTTTAGTTTGGGATTACGTTCGGCATGGTCTGGTTGGACCGAAGGGTCGGTCTCCATGCTGTATGACTCCATGACTTCATTTTATAGAGGTCGTAATGTCACTGGGACCACATCGAAATCTATCTGTCTTATATAATCCTTATTTTATTTTTCCTTGACTTTTATTTGAACAAACATTTTGTACAGAGAATAATCTGACTGGATGAATTTTTAGTTGAATTTACATTGGTACAAATAGAGTCAAAGGCTCAGATCTTGCTGTCTCCAGAATTTTAAATTTCCAGTGGCATTTGGAAACCTCCAAAAACATAAAAATAACTAAGTCGGCTTACTATAAAACCAGCATGCCCACCGCAACCCCCATGGACACCCAACCTGACCACACATCTCTACCAACTCCACATTCCCACCCACCTCAGACCCGCGCATTCCTTTTCCTCCAAATCCTAATCAACTCAACCTTCCACCAAACTTGACCAATACACACGGTCACCTCACCCATCATGTCACCCAACTATCTTATCACACACTCCCATCATCTTAACCTACTCACCTGAAATACACAAACTCACTAACACGAGTAAGAACTGTTTAAATGTCTCACAATTATTCAACATGAGAGTAAATTAATGAATCTACAACCTAATATTCTGGTAACAAAAGGGGATGGCTTGCTGAATCAAAAGGTACAATGTACATTTCTAAGGCCTCTAGCATGGAATGTCAGCCCAGGAATGTGACAGATGGACACTGAAAATTTGGGTACAAAGGCAGCAATCTGACAATGATTGCTGCACTTGGATGATTCAAGCCATTATTCAGCTAAGATGTCCACTCAGCTCCCTCATGTGGCTAGTTTATCTACATCTCAACTTCACTATAATTTTTTTAACCAAAGATGTACACAAACTCTCTATCAAATTATTACCTTGAATACATTTCAAGGAAATAAATCAACATTACAAACAACAATGTGCATGTATAAAAATATTTAACTCAATCTGTGTAGGCATGTTATGGCATGTGAGCAGATGGGACTTGAACCCAGACCTTCGAGCGCAGAGGTAGGGACTATAACTGCACTACAAGATCCCTTACAACTTGCATTTAATGTAGCAAAATGTCCCAACTGTGTCACTGATTAAAAATATTTATAATGCTGCAGCCACGGGATATATCAAGGCATAAAAATATTCATCTGTGCAGTGATGAATGGGAAAAAATTAGAATTAACAAAATCAAGTCTAAACGCAGGGATGTGGAGGTGGGTGTGAGGCGAGCTAGGAAGAGGAAAAACAGAACTTGTGAAAGGTAGAGATTAAATTCTAGAATTGTAACTACACAGATCATTCAGGCTATCGAGCCCATGTCAGCCCTCTGAAAGAGAGGTTGAGTTATGTCTATACCTTGGTGACTGGGATAGTGAAAAGAGAGGGGATAAAAGGTGTTGCATTTCCTACGCTTGCATGGAAAGGTGCTGTGGGAATGGGGAAAAGTGTGTTCAGATGACTGAGGAGGTACCAGGATGTTGCTGAGGAAATGGTCCTTTTGGAATGCTGAAAGGGGAGCAAAAGGGAAGACATGTTTGGTAGTGGCATCATGTTGGAAAATGTTATTACAGGGACAGTCAAATAGAATTACATGTGTGTCTTTCATAAGAGAGCTTCAGTTCAGTGGCAGAAATCATACTGGATAGATTCAAATACAAAATTATAGGAAAAATGAGCATAGATTTGGAAGGTGACAACATATTTGAGAGAAAAAGGTGACTGGAGATAATGTAGTAGTTTGTAAGGACAATGGTATCCAGGGTAGGTTTTTGAGCAGAGAGGTAATGACATTAGATTTAAAGCAAAGGGATACAGTACTTGAGAAGAGAGAATTGCTAATATGATTTCGAAATTGAAATTTCTAAATTTTCCAATCGAAATTAGGTGCTCAATAGTTTGATAGGAATAGGGATAGAGAAACAGAAGGTGGGCCTCAAGATCCACTTGGAGACAGCTGAGGGATGGGATAGTTACTGAAGAAAATTAGGAGTTTAGAGTTAGAGCAGAAGGAAATATTAGGAAATGTTTGGCCCAATGGACTAGGGGAAGCAAAGGAAGTAGCAGAGAATGGTCTTATGTTTGTGATAAGAATATCCACCTTTTGTTGGAATTGATGAGAGTAGTCCAAGAAGTCTGCTTGTTGTGGAAAAAAAAAACGGAAAGTTATTGGTGCATTCCAGGTTCAACCTTGAATTGTTATGAATCAAAAGTAAGCTTCAATGGTGTTTTAAGAAATTCAGTTAAACCACAGGCATTCATATGTGTCCTTTGGACTTAAGACTACAAAGTAAGTGGGAGAATGCTCGGGATGATGGTTTTATGATATTAAGGGCGTCAAGATTAGCAAATTGTCAGCTGAAAAAAGTATGAGGAGTTGCGAGTCAAAGGTTACATGATTGGAAACTTAAAGGTGTGGTGTCTAACAAAACAGACTCAGAATAAAAGTAAAATAACAGTAAACAATTATGCCAAATCTAAATTTTATATAAGTTACATCAGATTTTAATTGAAAAAAGATGGTATGATTTAAGGGCGGCACAGTGGTTAGCACTGCTGCCTTACATCGCCAGAGACCCGGGTTCAATTCCCGCCTCAGGCGACTGTGTGTGGAGTTTGCACATTCTCCCTGTGTCTGCGTGGGTTTCCTCCGGGTGCTCCAGTTTCCTCCCACAATCCAAAAAGATGTGCAGGTCAGGTGAATTGGCCATGCTAAATTGCCTGTAGTGTTAGGTGTAGGGGTATGGGAGGGTTGCGCTTCGGCGGGTCGGTGTGGACTTGTTGGGCCGAAAGGCATGTTTCCACACTGTAAGTAATCTAATTTAATCACAGTACTGGTTGAATTTTATTCTCAGAGCCTAAGGCAACAATTGAATCTCTCAATGTATTTCTGTTTATTTATGTCCTCCAGCAAATGCAGCACCTCTTATCAAAATAGGAAAGCAATTAATCAGAAAAACATGGACCAATCTATTCAATAGCAGCAGTAAAATAAAAAAAGAATAAAATTGCTGTTTAAAAATGCCGCAGATTTATTAAATACAGTTGGAAGATTTGTAAAAGCACACATTTGTCTAACAAATGTATTACTTCTTTATATAATGACATGCCACAGAGGAAACTTGCTGATTAAAGGGAAATTAAAGATTAAAGGGAAAGTGGCAGGATGGATAGCGTGTTGACGAAAAGGAAAAAAATAACAAAAACAAATGTGTTTTTCATATTGTACCTTTCATGACCAATAGCTTACTTCAGAAATAAAGTCAACATTTTTATGCAGGCAAATACAGCTGCCAATATGCACAATGCAAATGAGTTGTAACGATTTGAATGCCCACGTAATCTGCTCTTGCTCACAACAATTATTCGAGGGAAGAATGCTGATGCGACAGGGTGAAGGACAAATTTTCTAATGTTTTAACAATAACTTGCATTCATAAAGCATCTTTAAAATAATAAAACATTTCAAGATGCTTCACATAGGCAATATAAAACAAAATATGATTCCAAGCCACATAAATGGGCGGCACGGTGGCACAGTGGTTAGCACTGCTGCCTCACAGCGCCAGAGATCCGGGTTCAATTCCCGCCTCCGGCGACTGACTGTGTGGAGTTTGCACGTTCTCCCCGTGTCTGCGTGGGTTTCCTCCGGGTGCTCCGGTTTCCTCCCACAATCCAAAGATGTGCAGGTCAGGTGAATTGGCCATGCTAAATTGCCCGTAGTGTTTGGTAAGGGGTAAATGTAGGGGTATGGGTGGGTTGCGCTTCGGCGGGTCGGTGTGGACTTGTTGGGCCGAAGGGCCTGTTTCCACACTGTAAGTAATCTAATCTAGTCTAATCTAATAAATAGATGGTAAGTCAGATGGCTTACAGATTAGTCAAGCAGTAGGTTTTAGGAATAAAGGGAAGAGGACAGGCAAAGAGGTTTAGGGAGGATGGAATTCCAGAGCTTAGGACCTGGACAGCTAAAGATTCAGCCATCAGTGGGGCAAGTTTTAAAATTAGGAATCACATCTGAAAGATGGCAACTCCAACAATGCAATACTGTCTTAATAATTCATGGAAGGTCAATCTAGTCAAATCTTGACAAGGGACTCAACTCCACAACTAAAGATTCAGAGGCTACAAAGTTAATCTAGTGGTAGTTTTCAGAACAGAAGTTAGTATAGTTATCTTATATAGAATATACAGACAAAGGAATATATTTGACAAATAGATATTTAATGAAGATTAAAGCAGAAAAATATGAGATGATACACTTTGGAAACAAAAATAAGAAAGCGAAGCAAACTGATAAGACATTAAAACAAGTTAAAAGAAAACACGACAAGAGAGAACAACGGAACAAGATAATGAGCAGCAGGACACAAGGAAAAGGAACAGGGGGATTTTGGGATGCTTGTTTATAGATACCTGTAGGCAATAGGACAAGCTAATAGGTCATTAAGACAGCATGAGGGACACTTGCCTTTATTACTCCAAATACGGATTATCAGACCAGAGAGGTTATGTTGGAGCTATCCTTTGGTTAGGCCAAAGCTGCAATACAGTATGCAGTTCTGGTCATCACACTTTGAGAAGGATGTGATTTTACTGAATGGGATTGTATTGGGATATTCACCAGAATGTTGCATGGATTGCAGCAGTTTAACTATGAAGAGAGGTTGAGGAGAGACTTGATTGAGGTTTATAAGATTTTGAAGAGCAAGGTCAGGGTGGATAGGAAGAAGCTGTTCCCCTTAGTTGAAGGAGATGACGAAGAGGCATATCTTTTAAGGTGAAAAGCAGGAGGTACAATAGCTCAGTGGTTAGCACTGCAGCAGATACCAGGATTCAATTCCAGCCTCAGGCGACTGTCTGTGTGGAGTTTGCAGATTCGCCCCGTATCTGTGTGGGTTCCCTCTGGGAGCTCTGGTCCAAAGATGTGCAGCTTAGGTGGATTAGCCTTGCTAAATTGCCCATAGTGTTCAAGGATGTACAGGTTGGATGGGAAATGCAGGGTTACAGGGATAGGGTAGGTGGGTGAGTCTAGATGGGATTCTCTTTAGAGAGTCAGTGTGGACTTGACAGGCTGAGTGGTGTTGGGGTTCTGTGATTCTAGTTTTTTAAGGGATTTGAAGAAAATAAGTTTTAGCCAGAGGGCAGTGGGAATCTGGAATACACTCCCTGGGAGAGCAGCAGAGGCAAGAACCTCACAACCTTTATAAATGTTGATGAGCACTTGAAATGTCATAACATTCAGGCCAAGTGCTAGACAAATGAGATTAATGTTGACAAGTCAGCATGGACTCAATTACTCTAAGTAGAATAGCAATGCACCTGAATGATTTAGATACAAATCACTAAATTGGCATTGTTTGAATAGAAACAATCACCCAATTGGATTAGGTTCCCTATAATGTGGAAGCAGGCCATTTCACCCAACAAGTCCACACCGACCCTCCGAAGAGTAACCCACCCAGACCTATTTCCCTCTGACTAGAGCACATAACACTATGGGCAATTTAGCATGGCCAACTCACCTAACCTGCACATCTTTGGACTTTGGGAGGAAGCCGGAGCACCTGGAGGAAACCCACACAGACATGGGGAGAATGTGCAAACGCCACACACAGTTGCCCGAGATGGGAATCGAACCAGTGTCCCAGGCGCTGTGAAGCAGCAGTGCTAACTACTGAGCCACTGTGCCACCTCTGTGCAGCATAAACCCATTGTGCAAGGGATTAGGGAAAAGGCATGTGAATGGTACTAAGTCATAATGCTCATTAAAGAGTTGATACAAGAGAGAGACAATGGGCTGAATGGCTGCTGATCAGAATGTTGCATGGATTTGAGATGGCAAAAGTTGCAGGTTGGAAGGTGTTATTGAAAGAGCTTGGGTGAGTTAACGCTAGTCTCTAACCTGCTCTTGTAGCCACAGTAGTTATACAGCTATTCCAGTTCAGTTTCTGGTCAATAGTAACCCCCAGGATGTCAATGGTGGGGGATTTAGCAATGGTAATGCCACTGAGCATCAAGAGATGATGGTTAGTTTCTGTCTTATTGGAGACAGTCAATGCTTGGCACCAATGTTACTTGCCATTTGTCAGCCCAATTCTGGATGTCATTGTATTTGGACAAGTACTGCTTCAATATGTGCATCATGTACAATCAAAGCAGTCACACATTCAACTTCCACAAATTAAGTGCCAAATCATGCCCACCCACTTAACCTGTCTACATCCCTTTCTAGATTCTTTTGAGAGATCCTCACCACTTGCCTTCATGCCTAGTTTATATGATCCACAAAAATTATAGCTCATTCACTTACTTTACCTTCACATCCTTCTACATCTTCTCTGCATCCTCTCCGGTGGTTCTATTTCTCTTTAGCATAACTTTGAATTTTTAATTCTCTCTCTTTAGAAATAAAGTCTAGTGCTTGGTTTACTTTTCTTATCACCTTGATTTGTAGTGCACCTTTAATTATTGGTGCATTTGCACTCCAAAGTCCATTTGTCCCTCTACGCTACCTGGACTTGCACATTCAGATGAACAACTTACCTCTCTACACCTACAAAAAAAGATACTAATTCACATTTATCTGTGTTGAACTTCATTTGCCATTTATTTGTATATATCTTTTCCAGAGTTTCCATTCATCTTGTCTAAAAGTTACAATGGGTGGTCAGGGAAACTCCATGGAAATTCTATCTCATTACAGAATGAAAAGAAAATTATTTCAGGGATCTGGCGCAGGCACAATAAGTTGAATGGCTTACTCCTGTGCTGTAAAATTCCATTATATATTAACAAACAGTCAGATAATCAAGTTATTTTCATTCTCTGGCAAGTTATGAAATATTATCAAAGCAATGATTTTAGGAGATAATCTTTTGAATTTTTTAAATCAAGGAGAAAAGGAAAATATACTTGTTCTTAAAAAAAAGCAGTGCTGTTCGGTTCCGTACAACTGAAATGTTGTACAATTCAAATGTTGAAGCCTTTCCCTACCTTTCAGCCGAATTCTGTTCATGAATGTTTGCCAAAAGATCTATCAATACTTGTAGTTTCCCTGAATCCTTTGCAGTGAATGCAGCTGGTTCATAATTTATTGGAAATATCCCGGTCAGATCATCATAAGGGCTGCTTTCCAACTGATGGTCAAAATCAGTTGTCTTGCAGAGATTTTCCTTTCCCTAAGGGAAGAGACAGAAAATAAACTACCTCCATTTATAACACAAAGTGTATACCAAAGTCAATTTTCATTCATTTCACAGTAAGTGTCTGCTCCAAGTTGTAAGTTTATGCTTTAGGGTTTGCTTGTGCAAGCTGGTTGAATATCTGCCTTTTATTAATAACTAAAGGATAATGCTGATGCTGTTTGATACAATCAACTAACTGTTCTCACTTACAGCCTGTCATCATACCAGTACTAAAACTGATGCACTGTGTTATTCAACTCTGTGGGAGACACAATCTTTTTGGACTGATGACCTCATAGTTAGTCGAAAATACCACTAATGTAGCCACTGCATATTACAGCATGAAACATCTTGCTTAATCTGTTGTTCATTTTCTTATAAAACTTTGCCATTCCAGAATAATTTGAAGCAGAAGGGATACTTTTCAGGTAGAAAAATATGGCCTTTCCTGATTGGGAGGGTGAGCAAGCCTGAGCAATTTAACAGTTACACTAATAACCAAATTAAGGTAAATTAGTCAAGCTTGTAGTATGGCTTGCTTAATTATTTTCAATCAATCTGTTCAGATATGTTATGTCACACCTCTGGTAGGTAGGACTCATACCTGAAACATAGAGTACAGGAGCAGATGTAGGCCCTTCAACCCTGCTCCATTCATTAGTAGGATCATGGCTGATTATACAATTCAGTACCGTATTCCTGCTTTCACCTTATATCTTTTGATCCCTTTAGTTATAAGAACCATATTGATATCTTACTTGAAAATCTTCAATGTTTTGGCTTCGAGTTTCTATGCCAGAGAATTCTACAGGATCACCACCTCCTATGTGAAGAAATCTCTCTTCATATATGTCCTAAAAGGCCTACCCCTTATTGTTAGAACTTTCTGGTCCAGAGGTAGGGACATACCACTGTATCATAAGCTCATTCATGGATGCTCAAAACAACATACATTCATAAGCAGGAACACATTCTCTGCTTAAAAGAAAAAGGAATATGTTTTAACATTTGTGTCTTCATTTTTGTATCACTTGGAGTTGGGGACTTAATGGTCCCTAGTTGCTTTCCCCATGACAATGCTGTGGTTAATCAGAGTCAACGTGGCAACTAATCAGCACAGTTTTCCCATATATAAACTGCTGTGATTTTTTTTGAAATTTGGCACTTTTGCATTGGCCTGATGAATGTAAATCAAAAAGCTTCAGCAAAAAAAAAAAACTTTTTTCAGCAATATTCAAGGTCTGCACAACCAAGCAACTGGCATTATGAAGCTGTTCCTTTTAAATAACATTTCAGCTGTTGAAGCATGGAGGAGTAAATGTCAATAGCATTAACAAATTCTGCTCCTAACTTGACAATGTAGTTTTTGATACGAGATTGAACTTTATGAGGCTGCAGTTAGTGCCATTATAAGGATATTGTATTTGATGCTGACACACATGTACATTACAACAAAAATGACAGAATTTTATAGGAATGTAAACAGCTGATTTCATCTCCTTTAGCCAATAGCATCTAAATCAACTGTATTATCTATTCTGTCACCTAAGATTATGTAACAATACAAAGGGTAGTTCAATTCTACTTATGAACAATAGGAGACTCCAGCAGAAAAGTTAACCCATTTAACCCAGTTTTTCTATGCTTGTTTTTTCCTCTGGGAAATTCTGAAAAACCATCATTTGAGACAAAAGTTAATGAGCACTTAAAGATGCACTAACAGTGAGAAGCAACCAATGGATATTTGTTTTGAGGATAAGCCATGTTTTACCAATGGTTCATAGAACCTACATCCAAACAGATAAATAAAGGAATGCAGTCACTGTGGTTTACATGATCTTTAGATAGCATTTGATAGGTGCCTTATAGGATACTTATTGCAAAAAATCAAGTATGTAGTGTAAAACAAAACCAAAAGTATAAAATGCAACTAATACTAACTTGGTGTTGGTTTGCAAACAAAAAGTAATGAATTAAAGTTGCAATGATGGTTTATCGTACTTTTTTTTTTATTATTTAGCAACGTGAATTACCAAGATGATGGCACCAGCATGGCAGCCACTTCTTCACTTCTTTTCTGACTCTTTTTGTCTTTTACTTCGTCTTCTTCCCTTCGGTGGTGATGGAGGGGACAACATCAAAGAGGAGAGGGTCAGAGTAGGATTCTTGGCAAGGCGGGACTCCTAGTTGTAGTGGGACCAGAGCAGGGATTCCGGGCGTTGGCAAGTGGCAGCAGTGTGGTATGCCCAGAGCGAGGACTCAAGGCATGGGCGAGGTGGCAGCTTCAGCACAGCTACTTTAGTGGAGCTAGGGACTCCTGGTTGTAGTGGGCCCAGAGCAGGGATTCCAGTCTTTGGTGAGGCAGGGCTGAAGAAGCCATGGTGTGGCATGCTAGGAGTAGGAACTCCAGGCATCAGTGAGGCGGCAGCAGCAGAGCCACAAACCCCTGGTTGTGGTAGGCTCAGAGCGGAAAATCCTGGTGGTGGCAGTTCTTGGTTGTGTTAGGACCAGAGCCAGGGTCTCCTGGTTATTGATGAGGTGGTAGCAGCAGCGGAGTTGGAGACTCGGGTTGCATGGGACCTGGAATCGGCAGCCCATTGGTTGGGTGGGCCCAGTGATGAAGAGGTGGTGTCTGAAGAGTGGTAACTCTGATGTTGACGGGTCCTGCGCAGGTGGTGGCGCTGGTGTCATTGGTCGGCGGGCACAGGTCTCCGGATTCACAGTAGAGACAGTTTCAGCTTTGCCTTTTTATTCTTAAGGTATTCAAATGGAATTTGGTTATGGCAACAGTTGAAGCTTTTTACTGTATTTTACCATGTTGTTAACTGTGGAGTACAAGTGGCAATAAATCATCATCATTCATTCAAATTATCAAATTGTAATTGCTTTTGAGTAATAAACTTTGTTCTTTTGTCAGCAATACACTGACAGTGTACATGTTTTGTTTTATTCATTCCTAAAATATGTGTGTTACTGGCTGGATCAACATTTATTGGCCATCTCTAACTGCCCTTAAGAAAATGGATGAGCGGACTTTGTAGTCCATTTGCTGTAAGTATAATGCTGTTAGGGAGAGAGCTCCAGGATCTTGACTTAGAATGGTGGGTAGCTTGGGGGGAGGGCAGAATTTTGAAGGTGAGGGTGTTCATTCCATGTATTTGTTGTCCTTGTCCTTCTAGATGGTTGTGACTATGAGTTTGGAAGGTGCTGTATAAGAAGCCTTGGTGAATTTCTGCAAGGTATCTGGTAGATGGGTACACACTGCTGCTACTGAGTGTTGATGGTGGAGGGACTGAATGTGATGGAGTGCATTCAAGTGGGCTGCTTTGTCCTGGATGGTGTCAAGCTTCTTGAGTATTGTTGAAGCTACACTCATGTGGGGAGCATTGCAACACATTGAAACGTAGAAAATAGGAACAGGTGTAGGCTATCCAACATGACCATAGTTGATCATCCAACTCAGTACTAGTTCCCACTTTTTCCCCATACCCTTTCATCCCTATAGCCCCAAGAACTATATCTAACTCCTTCTTGAAAACATTCAATGTTTTAGCCACAACCACTTTCTGTGGCCAAGTATTCCACAAAAACTCACCACTCACTTGTTATCTTCTCATCTAAGTTCTAAATGACCAACCCTATATCCTTAACTTCTAAGAAAACAAACAAACATACATGATAATTTGAATACAACACTGACATAGAAAAGTATAGCACAGAACAGTCCCTTCGGCCCACGATGTTGTGCCAAGGATTATTCCTAATCTAAAATAAAATACCGAACCTACACACCCCTCAATTCACTGCTGTTCATGTGCATGTCCAGCAGTCACTTAAATGTCCCTAATGACTCTGCTTCCACCACCACCACTGACAACACATTCCATGCATTCACAACTCTCTGCGTAAAGAACCTAGCTCTGACGTTTTCTCTATACCTTCTTCCTAATATCTTAAAACAATGACCCCTCGTGCCAGTCAATCCTGCCCTGGGAAAAAAGTCTCTGGCTATTGACCATGGCTCTCATTACCTTGTATACCTCGATCAGGTCACCTCTCTTCCTCCTTCTCTCCAGAAAGAAAAGTCCGAGCTTAGTCAACCACTCTTCATAAGACAATGCTCCAGCAGCATCCTGGTAAACCTTCTTTGCACCCTCTCTAAAGCCCCCCATCTTTCCTATAATAGGGCAACCAGAACTGGACACATTATTCTAAGTTTGGTCTGACCAGGGTCTTGTAAAGTTGCAGCAAAACCTCACGGCTCTTTAACAGGGGATTGAGTTTATGAAAGCCAAAACACCATATGCTTTCTTAAAAACCCTATTCACTTGGGTGGCAACTTTGAGGGATCTATGCATTTGAACACCAAGATCCCTCTGTTCCTCCACACTGCCAAGAATTTTGTGTTTAATCCTATATTCAGCATTCAAGTTCAACCTTCCAAAATGCATCACTTCGCATTTATCCATGTTGAACTCCAGGAATGAATGATGATTTATTGTCTCTTGTACTTTACAATGAACCACACAAAATACTCTCCCTTTGCCCAGATGAATGCAATTTTAACAACATGCAGGAAGTTCAACACTATTCAGGATGAGGTTGCCTATTTGACTGTAGTCCCCATCCATCATCTTAACCCTCAGTGCCTGAACCCATTCAATGTGGTAGCAGTGGGACAACCAAAAAGTAATAAGAGCATGGAGGTTGTTGGAGCTGTATAAAACTTTGGCTGGGCCACAGCTGGAGTACTGTATGCAGTTCTGGACACCACACTATAGAAAGGATGTGATTGCACTGGAGGGGTACAGATGAGATTCACCAGGATGTTGCCTGGGTTGGAGCAGTTCAACCATGAAGAGAGGCTGCACCAGCTCATATTGTTTTCTTCAGAGCACAGTAAACCGAGAATGGGACCAGAATGAGGTGTATAAGATTATGAGGGGCATGAACAAGGTTGACAGGAATGTCAGAACATTCAAGGCTATGGGCAAAGTGCTGATAAGTCAGCTCAGACCTGATGGGCTAAAGGGCCTCTTCGGCGCTGTATGACCAAATAGCAACTTACTAAATGTTCTGGGATACCTTGCAAGTCTCAAAAGCTATTGTCTAGAAAAACAAAAACACTAGACTAAAGAGATCATCACTTGGAAGCTCCTCCAGGACCAAGATTCACACTGTGCTGATTTGGAAATATATTGCTGCTTCATTATAGCCGCAAGATCAAAATCTTGGAATTTATTACTTAACAGTATCTTCACTACACAGACTACAATGACTGACCACCATCTCAGGACCAAAACAGATTTGGCACCAAATGCTGACCTTACCAATGTGCCCATATCCCATGAATGATTGAAAAATGCTGAATTCACTTTCATTTTTGAGGTTGGAGTTGGCCATAAAAATCACATTATTGAAATTTACTAAAACACAAAAGTACACCATTTGACAAACAGCAGGGTAAACTGCAATATACATCAGGAAAATAAATAAGGACTCTATTCCATTCCTCCATTTCCTCAGTCGCCATTGCAAGACCCCCCTTCCTAGCTTATTCCTACCAAACGTACAATCTCTGGAGAACAAGATGGATGAATGCAGATCACAGCTTCCAGCGTGAACTGCGGGACTGCTGTGCACTCTGCTTCACGGAAACCTGGCTCAACCCATCTATTCCTGACTGTGAACTTCAGGCTAATCATTTTTCTATCCATCGTATGGACCGTACAGCGTCCTCAGGTAAGACAAAGGGTGGAGGGGTTTGCTTTTTCATGAACAACTTGCGGTGCACAGGCATTGCAAACCTGGGCAGCCATTGCTCCCCAAACCTTGAATTCCTCAACATCAAATGCCGCCCCTTCTATCTACCACGAGAATTTACAGCTGCTATACTAACTGCTGTGTACATACCACCACAAGCAAAGGTTGAGGAAGCTCTGGATGTGCTGTACTCCACCATGAACACCCTGGAGACAGAACACCCCGAGGCCCTGTTTATTGTAACTGGCGACTTCAATCAAGCCAATCTAAGGAAGGTGTTGCCCAAGTACCAGCAGAACATTACCTGCCCCACCAGGGGCCTGAATATTTTAGACCATGCTACACCACTGTGAAGGATGCCTACCACTCCATCCCCTGCCCTCAATTCAGGAACTCCGATCACAATGCTGTGTTTCTTATTCCTGCTTACCGGCAAAAGCTCAAGCAGGAGACCCCCTCACGGATACAGGTCCAGTGCTGGTCGGAGGAGGCAGAGGATCAACTCCGGTGCTGTCTGGAATCGGCTGATTGGGCCATGTTCAAACAGTCCGCAGGTACCTTGAATAAGTACACCACCACCGTCACAGACTTTATCGGCAAGTGTGTGGAGGACTGCATACCACGGAAGTCAATCCGGGTGTTCCCCAACAGGAAACCCTGGATGAATCAAAACATACAGAACCTGCTAAAAACCAGGCGTGAAGCCTTCAGATCAGGAGACCCACTCAAATATAAGGATTCCAAGTATGATCTTCGGAGAGCCATTAAGACCGCCAAGGACCAATTCCGATCCAAACTAGAGACCCAGACACCCAGCGACTATGGCAAAGACTGAATGACATCACAGGTTCTAAAAAGAGACAGTGCAAGATAGCAGACAATGACATATTCCTCCCAGATCGTCTCAATGCCTTCTATACTCACTTTAAGCAAAATTTCAGCGGAGAGATGACACCTATTCTGACAAGTCCTGACGAACCTATCCTAATAGTCAAAGCATCAGAGGTCAGATCAGTTTTCCTTCCTGTGATTCCCAAGGGCGGCACGATGGCACAGTGGTTAGCACTGCTGCCTCACAGCGCCAGAGACCCGGGTTCAATTCCCGCCTCAGGTGACTCTGTGTGGAGTTTGCACATTCTCCCCGTGTCTGCGTAGGTTTCCTCCAGGTGCCCTCCCACAGTCCAAAAGTGTGCAGTTAGGTGAATTGGCCATGCTAAATTGCCCGTAGTGTTAGGTGAAGCGGTAAATGTAGGGGAATGGGTCTGGGTGGGTTGCGCTTCGGCGGGTCGGTGTGGACTTGTGGGCCAAAAGGCCTGTTTCCACATTGTAAGTAATCTAGAAAGCGATGGGACCACATGGAGTACCAAGCAGTATATTCAGAGCATGCACAGATCAACTGGCAGAGGTGTCCTTGGACATCTTCTGCCTGTTTCAAGAGGGCCAACATCATCTCTGTGCCTAAGAAGGATCGTGCAGCATGTCTCAACGACAACTCAATGTCTCAACCGCCCAGTGGCCCTAAGTTTGGTGGTCATGAAGTGCTTTGAAAGGCTGGTCATGGCATTAGTCACTTCCAGCATCCCCACTACTCTTGACCCACTCCAATTTGCCTAATGGACCAACAGATCCATGTCAGATATCATATCATTTCCCCTTCACTCCTCCCTAGAACATCTTGACACCAAGAACAGCTACGTAAGAATCCTACTCATTGACTACAGTTCACCCTTGAGACTGATTACTAAACTTAGTGATCGCAGAGTCTCACACTCCTCAACTGGGTCCTCAGTTTCCTGACCCACAGGCCGCAATCAGTGAAGATTGGGGATAATATTTCATCCTCACTAACACTCAACACTGGAACCCTCCAGTGGTGTGTATTCAGTCCCTTACTGTACTCACTGTCTACCCATGACTGCGTTGCTAAATACCAGACTAATGCCATTTACAAGTACGTTGCTGACACCATCATAGTTGGTCAAATGTCAGATGGCAACAAAACAGACTATAGACGGGAGGTGGAAGACCTGGAAAAATGGTGCACTGCGAACAACCTGTCTTTCAATGGCAGCAAAAGCAAGGAACTCATTATTGACTTTTGGCAGGATGTTACTCATGCCCCCCACTAGAAATTAACAGCACAGAGGTGGAACAAGTGGGAAGTGTCAAGCTCCTGGGGATATCATCCACAACATGGTGCCTTGGACTCTTCTTATGGACGCACTGGTTACAAAGGCCCAACAGTGTTGCTTCTTCAGGCAGCTGAGGAAATTTGACATGATGGCGAATACCCTTGCCAATTTTTATAGGTGTGCCATTGAGAGCATTCTGTCTGGATATATCACTACCTGCTATGGCAACTATACCATTCAAGATCAGAGACTGTTACAGAGTGGTGAACTCAGCCTGGACAATCACAAAGGCCAACCTCCCATTTATAGAATCCATCTACTAGGCCTGCTGTCAAGGAAGGGCAGCAAGCATTCTCAAAGATCCATCCCTGGCAATGTTTTTCTACAACCTCTACCATCGGGGAGACAGTACAGAAGCCTGAACACATGCACCAGCCGGATTCAAAACAGTTTCTACCCTACTATTGTTAGAATACGGAATGGACTCTCAAACTCTTAACATTCACCTGCACCTGTGTTTTTGTTTTTGCTGCGTTTACCTATTATTTACTATCTATGCTACCTAACTACGTGAGCTGCCTGTACTGCTCGCAAGACAAAGCTTTTCACTGTGCCTCGGTACACGTGACAATAAATTCAATTCAATTCAATGTTCAGAAAACGCGATCTTCCATACTAGTATTTCTAATGTGCCTTCCCGTTCCCTCAACCTAGGTTTCTTCATTCCACATTGTGAGAAGTTATACAACACCAGGTTATATTAAAACAGGTTTATTTGAAATCTTTCAGAGCTTTCAAGCTTTCAGAGTACAGCCCCTTCAGAGAGAAGAGCACACAGTCACAGAATTTATAGACAGAGAGATCAAAAAGATCATACAACTCTCTATGAACTGATGAGTGTGGTTCAAATAATAAGTCTCTGCAAGTGACCAAGAGTGTTAGATGGTGTGAGGGTGAGGAATCTTGTAACTCTGATTTAAGTTAGAGAAACACAATCATTCCTAATGTGGGTTGTGTGTAAAAAAGGCATGCAAAAGAAGCAATTTGCAGAGTTCAGTCATTTTGATGGAACATACTCAGTTAGGATTTCCCAAAGTTTAAAATAACTCTGATTAGTGATTGAGGTTCTGAATGCATGCATTGTTTAGCCCACGGGCTCTGCGACTCTCTTACGAAATTGTGTTTTAAGGACAGATGTCTTTATACGGTAATGATTTATGGTATACTTTGGAAAAAAAAGCACCAAAATCCCAGCAGAATTCCAAATGTAACTACAAGAAATGGAAGGAAAACACTAAGTAGCCCAATGGACCAAATGTTCAACTTTAATAGCAAGGGTTTGTTTGAAAATATATAATCTCTCTAGGCAAATGCTCTGCAACTGCACTTTGCTATTCAATTTACTGTGCTTCCTTGAGTACATTCAAAAAAATGAAATGAAAAATGTGATTAAATGGGTTCTCCTCTAGAAAAGAGACATGAACAATGTGTCTATGTCAGCACACATTTAAGAGCGTTATATAATGTGCATTTTATTTACTTAAGCTCTGACCTTCACTATGTGTAGTTTCTCCCAATAACTAAGCCAGAACAAGCACTTCAGGGCAGAGGTCAAATACAGTTCACAATCTTGATCTCTAATAGGCATAAGCAAAAAGTATGTAAGTGTCACATTTCAAGGATGACTTTTGGTGAGCAGAGAACACCGAATTCTCTTTTAAATCCTACTTCTAGCTAACCTCTATTCAATAGTGCAGGATTCTTGCTAGGCATACATATCTTAATATAATTAAAAATCATGCTTTTTCCCCTCTGTTCCTCTGCCTTATAAAAAAAAATTGGCAGTGTGCTGCATGCCCCCGCCATTGCCCTTCAGAACATAGAACATAGAAAAGTACAGCGCAGTACAGGCCCTTTGGCCCTCAATGTTGCGCCAATCCAAGCCCACCTAACCAACACTAGCCCACTATCCTCCATATGCCTATCCAATGCCCGTTTAAATGCCCATTAAGAGGGAGAGTCCACCACTGCTACTGGCAGGGCATTCCATGAACTCACGACTCGCTGAGTAAAGAATCTACCCCTAACATCTGTCCTATAGCTACCACCCCTTAATTTAAAGCTATGCCCCCTCGTAATAGCTAACTCCATACGTGGAAAAATGTTCTCATGGTCAACCCTATCAACTGCATCATGACCTCAGGACTCCGGAACTCAATTCCTCTACCAATAAAAGCCAGTACGCCATATGCCTTCCTCACCGCACTATTTACTTGGGTGGCAACTTTCAGAGATCTGTGTACATGGACACCAAGATCCCTCTGCTCATCCACACTACCAAGTATCCGACCATTAGCCCAGTACCCCATCTTTTTGTTGTTCTTCCCAAAGTGAATCACCTCACATTTAGCTACATTGAATTCCATTTGCCACCTTTCTGCCCAGCTCTGCAGCTTCTCTATATCTTGCTGTAACCTGCCACATCCTTCCTCACTGTCAGCAACTCCTCCGACTTTCGTATCATCTGCAAACTTGCTCACCCAACCTTCTAACCCCTCTTCCAGGTCATTTATAAAAAATGACAAACAGCAATGGTCTCAAAACAGATCCTTGCGGAACACCGCTAGTAACTGCACTCCAAGATGAACCTTTACCATCAACTACTACCCTCTGTCTTCTTCCAGCCAGCCAATTCCTAATCCAAACCTCCAACTCACCCTCAATGCCATACCTCCGTATATTTTGCAGTAGCCTACCATGGGGAACCTTATCAAACCTTATCAAAAATCCATATACACCACATCTACCGCTTTACCCTCGTCTACCTCCTTAGTCACCTTCTCAAAGAATTCAGAACTGGTTACCTGGGGTGGTTTTCTCTTGTATACCTAATGCCTAGCTTCTATTTTATGCCTCCTTAATATATCATGGATGCTTTGGGGAAGAGAGCAGGAGAAATTAAATCTGCATTTCACATCAGTGAAATTTCTTTCTACATAATACTTTTTGCTTAGTTAATAAACATAGCATTAAAATTATACACAAACATAAATATATTAAAAAAAATTAAAATATATATTTTCTGACACACTGCAGCATTAAAATGGCAGCTCTCCCCTGACATTTTCACTTTTAGATCACATTGGTTGCAGTTGTTTTCGTTCAAAAATGTTTTGGATAAGGAAATTATTTATGTGTAACAGCATACATGATCTACTTACAAATAAACAAGTCACACATACTCACTATTTTTCTGCTAGGCAAGATTTCAAACACATACCTTAATTGATTTAAAGAAGAGTGTAGGATGATTGCAGAGTTTTTTCAGTAACCCTATGCATATTAAGTGGGAGCTGTTCTCCAAACTTCCCTGTAGGCAAGATTTCACTGCATGGGATGCCAGCAGTTTGTGATAAAGTTCAAGTTGCAATACAGCTGGACGGCAGAAGACAATCCATTCAGTCTTCGGAGGGAGGTAATTGTTAATGATGTCCTGTGTCCGTCGAAGTATAAAGAACCCAGTTAATCGGCAGAGCTCAGTTGCTCTCTCTTCACCCAATTGCTTTTCATCCTAAAGACAAAACGAAATGGCAAAACAGCAAAAGCTGGAATGTTCAAATGCAGAGGGAAGAATTCTGGAATTGATGGCTTTTAAACAAGACTGCACTGTTTATTCTTCAGCTATTCAGACCTAACTATATGTGGTTTTGACAAAGAATCTGAACAGCAGTCAATGTTAAACTTGTTAGGTTGCTGAAAATGTCTTTTAAAAAAAACGTTTTGTGACGTTCTTAAACAGTCAATGTGGCCAACTTAACACAAACAGATTTAATTCCATCAGTAGAAAGTTTGACAATTGAAAGTTTGTGCTTCATTTACAATGTTCCCTTCTTTCTCCTAATGAAAAGTAAGAGCAACTGGCCTGTGCAGACTGCCTACCAAAGCTAGTCTGAAAGCAACTGCTTGAGAGGTATATTTGGGTGTCAATAAGGAAGGACCAGGTGCCTGTGCATGGTTGCATACTAAAATCATGAACTGTATATGAAGACAATGTTCCTTCTAATTACTTTTCCTGCTGTACAAAAAATTTCAACAGATCTTGGCAGTTAACTGGCAGCCAAATTAACTTGTGCATTCTCCACCAGAGTTGCACTTGCCAACCAATTAGTACTCTCCTGCCTCCCTGTGCTTTGGTATTTCTTGCAAATAGTCCTGATGAGAGCAAGATGAAAGGTTTTGACAAATCATGCTGGATTTCCTCATCCTTTGATACTGGAATGATCAGGTGAATTGGAAAAATAGGGTGAGATTGGCAGTAATGAAATTCCTAATGTTGCGAAGAGAAAGTCTAATTCTCATTTTAAGTCTAGTTCTAACATTGAATAGCAAAATGTGAATCTGAATCATGAGTAGCAGGAAGCTTATTTGCATCCATTTAAATGTATTAGCATTCGATTATTATCTAATCTTACCTGATTTATTTGGTTGATTTATTTATTGTCATGTGTATTTATTACAAATATAGTAAAAAGTTTGTTTAATATTGCCACTGTGGCACCATTTTAAAACAGAAAATTAACAAACCAAACGCAGAATATGGAGACAGAAAAATAAAACAAATAAGTTCATAGAATTCCTAGTGTGTAAGTAGGCCATTTGGCCCATAGAGTTCACATCCAACTCTTCAAACAGCATCCCTGCATTTTCCCATGGCTAATCCACTTAGCCTGAACATCCCTGAACACTATGGGCAATTTAGAGGAAACCCAAGCACTGGATCAGGGGCAAGGATGTAAACAGTTGGTGGAGATGGAGCTGAAAGCGATTACAAAAGTGGAGCAACAAAAAAAATGGATAATTGTGAGCCAGGGAGAAAGAAAAGCTGCTAATGACAACCTTTGGTGGTTGAAAATAGGTTGGTTGTGGTGAAAGCAGCCCATATAATGACAGTGCCTAGAGTATGGGGTGAGGGGAGAAGTGTTCAGACCCTAAAATTATTGAACTCAATATGGAGTCCTGAAGGCTGTGGGATTCACAAGTGAAAAGTAAGATGCTGCAATAATTCTCATCAAGATGGAGAGTGAGGTGGTTGATTCTGAGACTAAGATCCTAGATCTTAATAAGGGAAACTACAGTTCTATGAGACACCAGTTGGCTACAATGGATTGGGAAATGTTACATGTTTAAGAAATGACAATGGATAGTTAATGAGAAAGATTCAAAGAGCGAAAGAGTGAACTACAAACATTGTCTGGCCCAAACCATGGCTTACAGGGGAGGTAGAGATAGTATTAGATACAAAAAAAAAGAGACATACAAATTGGCAAGAAAAAAAAATAGAGCTGAGGATTAGAAAACAGTGAAGAAGGACCAAGAGATTGATTCAGAAGCGGGAAAGAAAAGAGAGTCTGAGATAAGCTTGTGGGGAACAAATGATTGTAAAAGTTTCAATAGGTATGTAAAGAGAAAAAGATTGGTCAGCAATGGGGGAATTTATAATGGGGAACAAAGAAATGGCTCATGAACGAAACTTTCACAGGGGAGGACGTGAATATTGTACCAGAAATGGTAAAGAACACATTCTTAAAGAAAAGGGAGGAACTGAAGCAAATCTGTATTAGTAGGGCATTGTGTTAGAGAAATTAATGGGATTGAAGGCCGATAATCTACATCTCAGAGTACTTAAGAAAATGGCTCTGGGGGCAGCATGGTGGCTCAATGGTTAGCACTGCCGCCTCACAGCACCAGGGACCCGGTTCAATTCCAGCCTCGGGCGACTGTCTGGGTGAAGTTTACACATTCTCTCCGTGTCTGCGTGGGTTTCCTCTGGGTGCTCCGGTTTGCTCCCACAGTCCAAAGATGTGAAGGTTAGGTGAATTGGTAATGCTAAATTGCCTGTAGAGTTAGGTGCATTAGTTAGGGGGAATGGGTCTGAGTGGGTTACTCTTCGGAGGGTCAGTGTGGACTAGTTGGGCCTAAGGGCCTGTTTCCACACTGTAGGGAATCTAATCTTACAAATAGTGAAGGCATTGGTGGTCGTCATCTTCCAAGGTTCTTTAGATTCTGGAACAGTTCTTACAGATTGGATGGCAGCTAATGCAACCTCACTATTTAAAAAGGGAGGTAGAGAGAAAACAGGGAATTACAAATCAGTGAGTCTGATGTTGGTAGTGGAGGAGATGCTCAAGTCCATTATCAGTAAATTATACAGCAGAGCACTTAAAAGACTGTAGTAGAATCAGACACAGCCATCATAGATCTACAGAAGGGAAATCATGCTTGATAAATCTATGGAATTCTTTGAAGATACAACTAGTACAGTTGATCAACGTGGTTTACTTGGACTTTCAGAAGGCTTTTGACAAAGGCCTATTATAAGAGATTAATGTGTAAAGTTAAAGTGCATGGAATTGGGGTAGAGTACTGAGATAGATAGAAAATTGGTTAGCAGATAGGAAACAAAAATGGGCAAGAATAAATTGATCTTTTCCTAATAACATGCAGTGATTAGTGGGGTACCACAGGGATCAGTATTTGTACCACAGCTTTTCACAATATACATAAGTGATTTAAATAAGTTGAAGTAAATGTAATTTCACAAAATATGAAGCTAACACAAAGCTGGGTGGAAGGGTGAACTACGAGGAGGATGCAGATGTTACTGTGTAATTTGAGTGGGGTGAGTGAGTGGGTTGAATGCATGGCAGATGTCCTCATGCACCAATTGCTGAAAATAAGCACACAGATGTACAGCAGGCAGTAAAGGCGGCAAACTGCATGTTGGCTTTCATAGAAAGCACATTCGAGTACAAGAACAAGTGTTTCATGCTGCAATTATATAGAACATTGTTGAGGCCACACCTGGAATATTGGGAGCAGTTTTAGTCTCCTTATCTGGGGAAGGATGTTCTTGCAATAAAGGGAGTGCAACAAAGGTTTACCAAATTGATTACAGGGATGGCAGAATTAATGTACGAAGACAGGTTGAGTCAGTTAGGATTGCATTCACTGGAGTTTAGAGAAATGAGGGGGGATCTCATTGAAACCCTTAAAATTCAAAATGAACGAAATAGATTAGATGCAGGATGGATCTATGGTGGGGAAATCCAGAACCAGGAGTCATTGTTTAAGGATAAAGGGTCAAGGTATTTGAACTGACATAAGAAAAAAAAATCTTCACCCAAAGAGCCTATGAAATTAACTACCACAGAAAGTGGTTGAGGCCAAAACATTACATATCTTCAAGGAAGAGGATGAATGTTTCAGGGGATATGGGGAGGGGAAAGAAGACAGGATAAGGGTTTTAAGCTTGATTATCTGCCATGATCACATTAAATGGCAGAGCAGGTTTGAGGGATAAAATGGCCTATTCCTATTTTCTACGTTTCTATAGTATTGAAGGCTATGGGGAAGTGTACGAAAGTAAGTTGAGTAAGCAGCATATTTTTTGGAAGCACAGACTCGATGGCTTTCTTCTATACTACAGGTTTCTTGATTCTATGGCTAAGGGGGGGGGGGGTGAACATGATGTTTGGCATCATTAAGCTGTAGTCCATAGCTCAAAAAGTAATGTTTGGAGAAAAAATCATATTGCAAAGAAAGCCATGGTAACACATGGAAGTTCAATACTGTTGGGATCAACAAGGAATGTCAAGCAGGAAAGAAACATGTAGTTTCAAGGGGCCACCTTAATTACGAAGCTAAGCCAAGTGCAATCTGAATTGCCATCCATACTCATGCAAATCACAAATATGCAATGGAAATGAAAAATGGCAGCTACCACAACAGAAATGGATGAAGCATTTTCTCCTGTGTGAGCACCTGTCAGGTTCTATGTGATTGATATGAGGCCCTTCGAGGGCAATTTCATTAATCAGGAACTTTTACAGTACACGTCGAAGCCATGTGTGGTCATATTGCCCTGCATGCAAAAAGTGCCTAAACCTGTGGGATACAAATACTGGTCACAAAAAATATTAACTGCTTTTTTATTCATTGCAATTTGAAGACAGTCATCTCTGTGAAGCAAGAGCAATCAAAGGCAACCTTAAAAGTTACACCAGCTTGCTACAATTCACAAAGATAATCCAAGATCTCTCAGAAGCAAAATGCTATGATGCTGGAAATTTGATCAAATATAGAATTCTGGAGAAACTCATCAGGTCTGGCAGCATCTGTGAGGAGAGAAACAGAATTAACATGTTGAGTTTAGTAAGAAGAACTGAAAAAGACTCAAACCAGACTCGAAACATTAACTTGATTTCTCACTCCCCTGTTGCTGTCACACCCTGAAGAGTTCCTCCCGCATTCTCTATATTTATCCATAGGCTTCACAAGGCCATGAATCAGATTTCATCTCACCTTGAACTGTGAATATTCACCATTCTGATGTGAGGGGTAGGGAGATAAGTATCAGGAGTGATTCAGCACTTACAATCTCTTACTGTACTTGCACAACATGACTTGTGCTGCAATTATCAAAATAAGCTCCCTATGTCAAAAACCCATGTGGAGGTATTTCATGGCCCTCCTTGTTCAAGTCCTCCATGTCACACTGTATGGAGGAATATGTTAAACCAACAAGGGTCGGATGTCTTACAAAGATGGCTAGTAGGAGAATAGGATTGCCCTCTATAACCATGGCTGATGTCTCCATTATCCAGAAACATTTGACCAAGACTGAGCAGAGATAAATTATAGCCTATTCTTGGAGCAGACAATAGGTCTGCTGAAGATGAGAGTGCAATGCTTGGATCGGTCTGGAGACTGGGAGATGAAAGCATTGCCTTACAGTTCAGACAATATGTCACACAATCTAAGCATGCTGTGCTGAGCTGTGCATAACTGCAACGGGCAGAGAGGGAATGTAATGGACTTGAGCTAAGAGCACATTTAGCATGACAGAGCAATACAGTGCCAGATAGGACTTAATTAGCAGCCACTTCAGTACATGTGAGCTGGGCACAGTGATTATTTGTTGGCTGTAAATCTGCTGCTGCTCAAAGGTAAGCTGTTCCCAGAAGCCAATCCATCTTTTATTCCTGTGTTTTGTTCTTTACCTTTGCTGTTGCTAAATACATGTGATAGTTTTCAACTGTTTGAAGACTCCAGTATATAAGACCATAAGACATAGGAGTGGAAGTAAGGCCATTCGGCCCATCGAGTCCACTCCGCCATTCAATCATGGCTGATGGGCATTTCAACTCCACTTACCCGCATTCTCCCTGTAGCCCTTAATTCTTTGTGACATCAAGAATTTATCAATTTCTGCCCTGAAGACATTTAGCGTCCAAGCCTCCACTGCACTCTGCGGCAATGAATTCCACAGGCCCACCACTCTCTGGCTGAAGAAATGTCTCCGCATTTCTGTTCTGAATTTACCCCCTCTAATTCTAAGGCTGTGTCCACTGGTCCTAGTCTCGCCTAATGGAAACAATTTCCTAGCGTCCACCCTCTCCAAGCCATGTATTATCTTGTAAGTTTCTATTAGATCTCCCCTTAATCTTCTAACCTCCAATGAATACAATCCCAGGATCCTCAGCCGTTCCTCATATGTTAGACCTACCATTCCAGGGATCATCCGTGTGAATCTCCGCTGGACATGCTCCAGTGCCAGTATGTCCTTCCTGAGGTGTAGGGACCAAAACTGGACACAGTACTCCAAATGTGGCCTAACAAGAGCTTTATAAAGTCTCAGTAGCACAACGGTGCTTTTATATTCCAACCCTCTTGAGATATTTGACAACATTGCATTCGCTTTCTTAATCACGGACTCAACCTGCATGTTTACCTTTAGAGAATCCTCAACTAGCACTCCCAGGTCCCTCTGTACTTTGGCTTTACGAATTTTCTCACCGTTTAGAAAGTAGTCCATGTTTGTATTCTTTTTTCCAAAGTGCAAGACCTCGCATATGTTCCACATTGAACAATGAAATGATGTTATACTGCACTAGGCACTGGGGAAAGAGTAGCATTCCCTTAGGCAGGCTTCTAAGATGGAATAATGTTATTATGTGTAACCTGTATAGCTTGTTTCTTAAATATCAATAAATTTATGAACATGCACTTGTAATAAAATAATAGCTGTGCCAATTATGCATCCTGAGAAGTGTTTCTTTTGGTTCCCACCCCACTGCATACATGTTGAATGGCAACTCCTGGTTGACAGCATTTAATGGAATATGGCTGGGTTTAAAAAATAGTGCCAGCACCAGGAATCCTGGGAGGTGCCAGCAGAGTCAGATATTCCTGCTTCTGGCAAGGGAGAAAAAAAATGTAGAGAGCCACAGAGGTAATTAGGCAAGAAAATAGCATGAGAAAGAAAAGAGAAGAAACCTCCAGGAAAGTTTTGTCAAATTTGACAATTTCTGGTAAAATTCAACCCACTATCTTAACAACATTTAAATATTTTATGAACAAATAACTATTTGATTACTATCTAATGTCTCACTGGTAACTTTGTGGATTATCATTAAGACAGAATTTATATCAGCTAGGAAATAGCCCATGCTTCATAGTGCACAGACTTCCACGTCCAAATTCACACAGAGAAAGTGCCTTCACAGAAGAGCTAATGGAAGTCTACTGATAACTATAATTACATCCCTACATTAAACGTTTTCTGCCGAAAGGATGGATGGTCTCACTGTTGCAGTTTGTGCATTCATTTAAAAAAAAACAAATATTACATCTTACTTTTGTTGCAGAGGGCTGTTGAGACCTGATAATAGGCTCTTCATAAATCTTTCTGTAGGTGGAAGAGGATCCAATGATTCCTGGATTCACAAACTCTATTAGAGAGTAAAACTCTTGAAGATCATTTTGTACTGGAGTACCTAAACAGACAAAGATTTACGATGTACTATTTAAAAGTGACATAACACAAGCAAAACTTTTCTTTGGTAGAGTAAACACAAACATAAATAAATTGTGAAATGTCCTTATTTATCTTTGCACATTAATGACCTAGTTCAGAAAACATGTGATTGAGATAAGCTGTGAAACTGCCATAATGAAGAGTATTCTGTTCTTGGCAATGATTCGGCGGTCACAAATATTGGTTCTGAAGCAGAAAATTTCAGATTGCTAGTGCCTATCAGTACTCTCTTCTCATTGAGTATAAAATGTTTCATTTACATTGGTATTGTTGTGCATGCAATGATGAAAAGCTCAGACAAAATGCTTCTTTTTTCAGCAATTTCAAGTTCTGCTCCACAAAATCACAATTAGTATCAGTATAATTCATAAAAACTATTTATATTTACAAACAACAGTGGTGCTTTGTTTCTAGAGGAAGACAACAAAGGTTGCAAAGTTGTTCCACGTCTTTCGAAGCATACAATTTGCTTCATTTGTATGACGGGTAAATCTCCAAAAGGTAGACCCTTGCTTCTCCTCCAAAGCTATATACAATAGGTACAAGTTTTAATGAACAGAAGTATGTCGCTTTACAGGAAAAAGGTATTGCTCAGATGTTTTATGTTACATTCATAGAATCCCTATATTTGGCCCATCAAGTCCACACCAACCCTCCAATGTGCATCCCTCCCAGACCTACCTCTCTACCTTTTCCCTGTAGCTCTGCATTTCCCATGGCTAACCCACCGAGCCTGCACATCCCTGGACATTATGGGAAATTTAGCAAGGCTAATCCACCTAATCCAAAGTCTTTGGACTGTGGGAGAAAACTCTCCCAGTGCACCCAAAGGAAATCCAAGCAGACACCAGGAGAATGTGCAAACACCATACAGATAGTCGCCCAAAGGTGGATTGGAATCCCTAGCACTGAGAGGCATCAATGCTAACCATTCAGCCACGATGTACGCCTGACTGTGTAATATTTTCCAGATTTTTAATGATTTAGGAACAACTTACCAGTGAGAATCACTCTTCTGTCACAAGAGAGGCTAAGAATTGCTGTGGATGTCTTAATTGAACTATTTTTTAAACGGTGACCTTCATCACAAATTATCAGGTTAAATTCAAAGCCTTGAATTTGTTCTAAGCACCGCAGTAACATCTCATAGCTGATTATGAGGACAGGGTACAGCGGAGAATTGATGAAGTCTTCCACTTTGTGGTCCTTCAAAGTAAATACAAAGTAAACAAGTAAATAAAACATGCAGAGAAATTAGCAAAGAAATTATCATGCAGACAAGTTTTCGTTTTGTAACATGACTGGATGGATTTCTATCAGATCATTGTGCCTTTCTTCAACACCAGACCACGGCTAATCTTCTCTCATTTATGTTCCCATGCAAAGCTACCAATTTTAATGCCAATATATATGAAAATGGAGGGAGTTTGGAATGACATTTATCTCAGACCAGGATTAATTCAAGTGTTAATTCAAGTATAGCATGAAATTCATTACTGATTGCCGACTTCTGTTTCCCTGCCTTGCCCGTGATCATGCTATTTGCTGTCTTGGTCTATTCAGTGATCCACACCCTGAGATTTTCAAACAACTTTAAAATGCTCCCAAATCACCTGCTATCTTTATAGACAGTCCATATTCAAGATTGTTTTTAAAAGCTTTTCTTCAATCTTCTCTCCTCCGCATCCATCAAAAATCTTTCAGCAGCCCCCTTCTGTCCTAATGCACAGACTCTCAATCTGGCACTGAGTGGCTACCAATGGAGAACCTCCCAGAGTGCCACCTGCAAATCCATTGTAATTGCTGATTGGTCTTGGGGAGGCTCAGGAATGTTGTGCAGCTCCCATATAATCCCTGACCTCGTAAGTAGTACTTAGGTCAGCGATAGCTGGTATGAAGGCAGGATTCTTATATGGAGTCCTTCCCACAACTTTGTTAAATTTTTGCCTAAGTTGGGAATCCAATGTGAATATAGGAACACAAGACCTAGGAACAGGAGTAGACCATCTGGCCCTTTGAGCCTGCTCCACTCTTTAATAAGATCAGGGCTGATCTTTTCATAGCCACAGCTCCACTTACCCGCCCTTTCTCCATAACCCTTAATTCCTTTACTATTCAAAAAAGTATCTAACTTAGCTTCAAAACGATTTACTGAGGAAACCTGGGCATGAATTCGATAGATTAACAACCCTCTGGGTGAAGAAGTTTCTTCTCAATTCAGTCCGAAATCTGGTCTCCCTAATTTTGAGGCTATGCCCACTTGTCTAAGCTACACCCACCAGTGAAAACATCCTCTCTACCTCTATCTTATCTATTCCCTTCATAATTTTATATGTTTCTATAAAATCCCCCCCTCATTCTTCTAAATTCCAATCTGGGTAATCCAAGATGGAGGATGGGAAAAATATCCGGCTACACTAGCTGCTCCTTTTTGGAGGTATTTTAGGCATTAGAGGTAATTTCCTTGAATTCCAGGAGCATCAATTACTGTTTTATATGCTGGTGCGTTGCTTTGGAACTTTGAAGAGAAAAAAAAGTTGAAACAACAGCACTTTTAAAAGGGAGAGGAACAGGCAAAGGAAGCACATGGTGAGGTCAGTGTAGGAGACAGAGAGAGAAAGAAACTGTGAACCTGCACAGTTAATGCCTTTGCTGTTTGAATTCACGTATCGCTGGACATCAGACTGCGGCTGGGAAAATGAACAAACAGTGAAATGCATAACTGATCTTGGAGGAGCCTATTTGGGAGAGGTCACAGCACAGAAACAGATAAGTGGATATTTTAAGCATGGCCTTATAGTAAGTCTGCAGTAGTGAGTAGAGTGGGTTCTTTCTTGATTATATGTTTTATTGAGATATGTCTCTTGATTAAACACAAAACTTAAGCCAGAAGTATTAATTTAACCTGGATCAGTTTTTTTGTAGAGGAATAAGATAGTGCTATTTTCTGGGTCTGTAGATTGAAAGAAGCAAAAATGGCCTTTAGTAGAATGATATGCTCTTCTTGTCAGATGTGGGAGTTGAGGGAGACTTTACAGGTTACTGAGGATTACATCTGCAATAAATGCTGTTGGTTGCGAATCCTGTCAGATCGAATGGATCGATTGGAGAGACAGAGGCAATGATGAATTTGCAAGAGCAAGGGGATGTTATGGATGGATGGCAATTATAGGAAGGGAGAAAAGTCGCAGATACAGTCACATAGATAGGTTAACTCCAGGAAAGGTAAGAGAGGTAGGCAGTTAGTGCAGGAGTCTTCTGTGGTTATACCCATTTCAAACAAGTGTATGCTGTTTTGGAAAATGTAGCTGGTTTGGTTAAGAAAAAGACGGAAGCATATCTCAGGTATAGACAGGATAGATCAAGTGAATCCTTAGAAGAGTATAAAGGAAGTAGGAGTATACTTAAGAGGGAAATCAGGAGGGCAAAAAGGGGACATGAGATAGCTTTGACAAATAGAGTTAAGGAGAATCCAAAGGGTTTTTACAAATACATTAAGGACAAAAGGGTAACTAGGGAGAGAATAGGGCCGCTCAAAGATCAGCAAGGCAGCCTTTGTGTGGAGCCGCAGGAGATGGGGGAGATACTAAACAAGAATTTTGCATCAGTATTTACTCTGGAAAAGGACATGGAAGATATAGAATATAGGGAAATAGATGGTGACATCTTGAAAAATGTCCATATTATAAGAGGAGAAAGTGCTGGATGTCTTGAAATGCATAGAAGTGGATAAATCCCCAGGACCTGATCAGGTGTACCCTCGAACTCTGTGGGAAGCGAGGGAAGTGATTGTTGGGCCTCTTACTGAGATATTTGTATCATTAATAATCACAGGTGAGGTGCTGGAAGACTGGAGGTTGGCTAACATGGTGCCACTGTTTAAGAAAGGTGATAAGGACAGTGGTGGGCAAGTTGTTGGATGGAATCCTGAGGGGCAGGACATACATGTATTTGGAAAGGCAAGGACTGATTCGGGATAATCAACATGGCTTTATGTGTGGGGAATCGTGTCTCACAAACTTGATTAAGTTTTCTGAAGAAGTAACAAGGTTCCCCATGGGAGACTGGTTAGCAAGGTTTGACCTCATGGAATACAGGAAGAACTAGCCATTTGGATACAGAACAAGCTCAAAGGTAGAAGACAGAGGGTAGTGGTAGAAGCTTGATTTTCAGACTGGAGGCCTGTGACCAGTGGAGTGCCACAAGGATTGGTGATGGTCCCACTAGGTGATCATAAGAGCTGTAGTTAGTAAGTTTGCAGATGACACCAAAATTGGAGGTATAATGGACAGTGAAGAAGGTTAGTTCAGATTATAATGGGATCTTGATCAGAAGGGCAAATGGGCTGAGTGGCAGATGGAGTTTAATTTCAATAAATGTGAGGTGTTGCATTTTTGGAAAGCAAATCTTAGCAGGACTTATACACTTAATGGTCAGGTCCTAGGGAGTGTTGCTGAACAAAAAGACCTTGGAGTACAGGTTCATAGCTCCTTCAAAGTGGAGTTGCAGGTAGATAGGATAGTGAAGAAGTGTTTTCCTTTATTGGTCAGAGTATTGAGTATAGGAGTTGGGAGGTCATGTTGAAGCTGTACAGGACATTTGTTTGGCCACTATTGGAATATTGCATGCAGTTCTGATGTTGTGAAACTTGAAAGGGTTCAGAAAAGGTTTACAAGGATGTTGCCAGGGTTGGAGGATTTGAGCTATAGGGAGAGGTTGAATCAGCTACGGCTGTTTTCCCTGGAGCGTCGTGGCTGAAGGGTGACCTTATAGAGGTTTATAAAATCATGAGGGGCCTGGATAGGTTAAATAGACAAAGTCTTTTCCCTGGGGTCGGGGAGTCCAGAACCAGAGGGCATAGGTTTAGGATGAGAGGGGAAAGGTATAAAGAGACCTAAGGGGCAACTTTTTCATGCAGAGGGTGGTATATGTATGGAATAAGCTGCCAGAGGAAATGGTGGAGGATAGTATAATTGCAACATTTAAAAGGCATTTGGATAGGTATATGAATAGGAAGGGTTTGGAGGGATATGGGCCAGGTGCTGGCAGGTGGGACTAGATTCGGTTGGGATATCTGGTCAGCATGGACGAGTTGGACCAAAGGATCTGTTTCGGTGCTGTCCATCTCTATGACTATGATATAATCCCAGTCTAATCAGTCTTGCCTTGTAACCCAACCCTCTCAACTTCAGAATTAACCCAGTGAATCTGCTCTGTACCCCTCTAGTGCCAGTATATCCTTTCTCAAGTAAGGACACCAAAACTGCATGCAGTACACCAGGTATGGCCTCACCAGCGCCATATACAGCTACAACATAATCTCCCTCTTTTTAAACTCAATTCCTTTAGCAATGAAGGACAACATTTCGTTTGCCTTCCTAATTATCCGTTTGCACCTGCAGGCCAAATTTCTGTGATTCATGCACAAGGACACCCAGCATGCTGTAATTTTTTTTACCATTCAAATAATGTCGTTTTTATTGTTATTCCTACCAAAATGTATGACTTCACATTTATTAATATTGTACTCCATCTGCCAGACTTTTGCCCACTCACTTAAAGTATCTATGTCCCTCTGCAAAGTTTCACATTCCTCAGTACGCTTTGCCCTACCACTCATCTTAGTGCCAGCCACAAACTTTGACACACTTCACGTGGTCCCCAACTCCAAATCATCTATATAACTTGCGAATAATTGCAGTCCCAACACTGATCCCTGAGGCAAACCATGAGTTAATTTCTGGTTGGCAGTTAATTTGAGTTTCTATAATGCATGAACCAATTCTATTAACCAATCCTCTATCCATGTTAATACATTACCCATAACGCCATGCATCGATATCTTATGTAGCAGCCTTTTGTGCGGCACTTTATCGAATGCCTTTTGGAAATCTAGGTACAGCACATCTACTGCGTCCCTGTTGTCCACTGTGCTTGTAATGTCTTCATAGAATTCGAATAGATTAGTTAAGTATGACCTGACTTTCATGAACCCATGCTGCTTCTGCCCAATGGGACAATCTCTATCGAGATGTTATGAGATACTGTGTTATGAGATAGTACTATAGGCTATCTTTATTAACTCACTCATCACCTCGTTATATTCATTAAAAGCAGGTTCCTGTTCATTCATTCATAGCCCTTTAATAACCCATTATTTACTACAACATGGTTTCATTCATTCATTCATAAAACCAGTTCTGTAGTATCCAAATTTAAAAACAACCCTTTCAAACCCATTACTGCATTTCCACACCTTAAAAGCTATCCCCAACAAGTCTCAATAAAATATCAGAATATTAATCAGCCCTTACCAACCATCTTGTGGACCTGAATAGATTAAGTACCTGTTAAATGCCTTGAAACTGGGCCATTATCCCTTTAAGAAACTAACTGACAAAACAGTGCTTCCATGAAATTGCATGAATTAATGAAACTCATACCAGCAAATAGTAAATAAATCTCATCATACAGCTGCAAAAATCAGTTTAACATCATTTATTATCTTATTACGATTTCTAACTTACTTACAGCATATAGCCCTTGTATTTTTACTAACAGTTACTAATTTAAAAGATAAATGGGCTAACATCTCCTAATTATGCAAGCAGACTGGACAGACATCCCATCCGAAGTAGCAGCCAGAATTTATCATGTTTTCACCCATCTCCTGTCTCCCAGGGCAGATGCCCTTCAACCCTTTCTGTACTATAGATAAAAAATGTAACACTATAGCAATGAGATTTTAATATATGTAAGAGCTGTGTATTATGGCGCTCTTGTAAGAACTGTATTTCGGGATTCTATTGCTGCCTTGACTTTGTGCTGTGATTGCTGAATAAAAAGGCTGTTTTTCGCCACTCACTGATTTCGGTCATTATTTGAACACGAACCCACAACTTAGCATTGTTGGACAGGATCGCTGGGAACATAGTCTAAACTGATGGGTCATTGACAGTTCTTCGAGGATAAGAAACTTCCATCTGAGAGTTGTGATCTAGTCCCTGAACGCGATGCCAAACCTTTCGTGAATTGTCTGTTTTATTTATTTTGAATCCCCTGCCTCTAGACCTCAGATCTGCTAACTTTAGATTAGATTAGATTACATTACAGTGTGGAAACAGGCCCTTCGGCCCAACAAGTCCACACCGACCCGCCGAAGCGAAACCCACCCATACCCCTACCGAACACTACGGGCAATTTAGCATGGCCAATTCACCTGCCCCTGCACATCTTTGGACTGTGGGAGGAAACCGGAGCACCCGGAGGAAACCCACGCAGACACGGGGAGAACGTGCAAACTCCACACAGTCAGTCGCCTGAGGCGGGAATTGAACCCAGGTCTCAGGCGCTGTGAGGCAGCAGTGCTAACATAGTCTATGGTAGGGAATTCCCCATGGCAGAGCTGAAAATGTGTTGCTGGAAAAGCGCAGCAAGTCAGGCAGCATCCAGGGAACAGGAGAATCGACGTTTCGGGCATAAGCCCTTCTTCAAGGGCTTATGCCCGAAACGTCGATTCTCCTGTTCCCTGGATGCTGCCTGACTTGCTGCGCTTTTCCAGCAACACATTTTCAGCTCTGATCTCCAGCATCTGCAGACCTCACTTTCTCCTCAAAGAATTGCCCATGGCAGAAAATTGTCCATGACGTGTGAATTCGGGTGATCATGAGTGACCCTGGGAAACTGCCTACAATCTTCAGAGGTGAGCTAGCCCCTCCTGACATAACTGAGGAAGAAATAGCTGTGGAACTACCTTGAGGTACAGCTCTCGTTAGGGAACACCCTAACCAAGATCGGGCAGGAGTATAATGTGGCCCAAGAACAGCGGACCCTAGGTGACATGAGATGGGTTTGGGGAAAAAACATTTGATAGAAAAATAAAGGCAGGGTTAAATGGTCCCTTACATTAATGGGACAAATTTGCCAAAGAAATGAAGTCATGCCCCGATCAGCCCATGATTGTGAAGTAACTCAACTTAAAGAGCAATGAAAACCAATGCATGACCAGATGCAGAAAGAAAGATCTAAACAGGAAACAGCTCAATTTAAAATTCAGGAGCTTAAAAAAAAGAACAAGAAGGATGAGATAACAATCCTGCCAGTTTCTTCCCCGGTTCTCAAGCACACACAGAATTTGTACCCGATCACCCAAAACATCCAGGAAGGGATTCGGAAAAACTAGTTATTGCCCTTGGAAAACAGAGGGACTCCAGCAGTGAAGGTGATGAGGACCTCATATCCCCAGTACAATTTTTACAAACCTTTAAAATCAGGTAAGATAGAAAAAATGGTCAGGCAGAGATTAGAGGATGGCCCTGAGGTGATTGTTCTGGTACTATGGACTGAAATGCACACTGTGCATGGATTTGCGACCCCTGAGAATATGGACAGGTGGTCTAAAGAAATGCATCACCCAAAGAAAGGGCCAATGAAGACATGGGAAAGCCTAGACCAGTTAGGCGGAATATACATGTTCCATTCTCTGGGACAGAGTACAGATTCTGAATGTTATAGTAACTAAAAGAGAAGGATGCCACCTTCATGAGGCAGTCAAAGATGCTTTTGGAGAGTACAAGCAAGAACTGCAAATTAGCTGGAATGCAATAAAACAATAGTTACAGGGGTATAGTGCACATAAGACTGATTAGACAAAAGTCACAGTTTGCTATCAAAAACCCACAGAAGTTACAGAATATGAGGAAAGGTTTAGGACAATCTGGAAAGAATATGCAGAAGTCTCAAATGTGCAGGATGACAGCAATTTTGTGATTATGGCCCACTGACGTCTGCTTTTGTGGCCGGACTTAAACCTGAGCTCACTAAAATATTAAAGCTCAACAAACCGGACTGAGACCAGAGGGGGACTAATTACTGTGAATTGGTGGACCAGCCCGGCAGCTCGACAGAGATATGGGCGTCAAACTGCAAGCCCTACAGATGAAGCAAATGGGACAGACCCTTAATAACACTGGGAGAACTCAAGACAAATGCCCAAGAAAAAGTTATGTCTGTAAGAAGGAAGGCAACTGGGCCAGGAGGTGCTGGCAAAAAGGAAAGGGGAGAAATTGCCTACTAAGCAATGAGGAAGAGGAGACCCTGGAAGTGGGGAGTAACACCAATCTCCTAGAATGGTTTAAAAAGCTAACCATCCACGAACAGCAGGAGCTGCTAAAGTTGACAAAAAAACTGAAAGAGCCTGCCTGGTACCCCTTTATGCTCCTACTGGCTTTTTGCTAGCAGGGGGGAGGCGGACTACATCTGAACATGAGAGCCAACAACCTGGACATTGAGTGTCTTTTGGACACAGAAACAAATCAACGTGCCTACCTCAGAATTGAAGAGTGTGTTGCTTGAAAAGCACAGCCAATCAGGCAGCATCTGAGGAGTAGGAGAGTCTATGTTTCGAGCATAAGCCCCTCACCAGGAATGAGGGAGTGGCCCAAGGGGGCTGCGAGATAAATGGGGGTTGGAGGGGGGGGGCGGTGTTGGGGTGGTAGGAAGCTGGGCTGCAGTGGGGAGGTAGCTGGGAATGCGATAGGCAGATGACGGTGGGGTGAAGGTGATGTGTTGCACCAACCTCTACACCGCTGAATCCAGGTGCCAACTTGCAGACACCTCCTCGGCCACAACCTCACTTCCCATCAACAAATATCATCTCCGACCATCCACAACCTCATCATCTCAGGGGATCTCCCACCACAGCCTCCAACCTCAGTTCGGCAACCCCACACCGCCCAGTTCTACCTCATACCCAGAATTCACAAACCTGACTGCCCCAGTCAACCCATCATCTCAGCCTGCAACTGCCCCATCAAACTTAACTCTGCATACCTTGACACCATCCTGTCCCCCTTGGTTCAGGATCTCACCACATACATTTGGGACACCACCAACACTCTCCACCTCCTCCATTACTTTTGTTTCTCCGGCCCCCAACGCTTCATCTTCGCATCAAGTCCCTTTACACATCAATTCAACATGATGAAGGCCTCCAAGCCTTCCATTTCTTCCTCTCCTGCTGACCCGAGTACCCTTCAACTGACACATTCATTCGATTGGTTGAACTGATCCTCACTTTCAACAATTTCTCCTTCGAATCCTCCCACTTCCTCCAGACCAAAGGGGGAGCCATGGGCACCCAAATGGGCCCCAGCTTTGCCTGCCTTTTCTTCGGGTACATGGAACAGTCCATCTTCCAGAGCTACAGTGACACCCCTCCCCACCTTTTCCTCCGTCACATTGATAACTGTATCAGTGCCACCTCTTGCTCCCACAAAGGGATTGAACAGTTCATCAACGTCATGAACACATTCCAACCCGACTATCTCAGACACCTCCCTCCCCTTCCTGGACCTTTCCATTTCCATTTATGGCGACTGACACAACACGGACATCTACTTCAAACCCAATGACTCCCACAGCTATCCGGACTATACCTCCTCCCACCTTGCCTCCAGTAAAAATGTTATCCCTTATTCCCAATTCTTCCACCTCCGCAGTATCTGCTCCCAAGAGGACCATATCCACCACAGAACATCCCAGATGTTCCTCCTTCAAAGACTGCAATTTCCCCTCCCATGTAGTTGAAGATGCTCTCCAGCGCATCTCCACTTCCCACATCTCCGCTCTTGAACCTCACCCCTCAAATCACAACAAAGACAGAACCCCCTGCCTCCCTGGTCCGCACCTTCTACCCCACCTACCTCGGATACATCACATCATCCTCTGCTATTTCCACCATCTACAAACATACCACATCACCAGGGATATACTTCCTGCCCCACCCCATTTACGTTCCGGAAAGACAATTCCCTCTGCGACTCCCTTGCTAGGTCCATGCCCCCCACCAACTCACTCTCCACTCACTGCACCTTCCCCTGCCACCACAAGAAGTGCAAATGCTGCACCCACACCTTTCCCCTCACCTCCCTCCAAGACCCCAAAAGATCTTTCCACATCCGACAGAGATTTACCTGTACTTCCACACAGGTCATCTCAGTGTCTTTGGTTCTCGATGTCGTGTCTTCTACATTGGGAAGACAGGACGGCAACTTGCGGAAATTTCAGAGAACATTTCTGGGATACACACTAAACAGCCCCACCACCCTGTGGCTAAACAATTTAACGCCCTCTCGCCAGGGACATGCAAGCCCTTGCCTCCACCACCGTCAAAATCTAGCCACTGCCATAGTCTAGAAGAATGCCTCATCTTCCGCCTTGGGACCCTCCAACCATATCAATATGTATTTCACCAGTTTCCTCATTTCCCCTCCACCCATCTTATCCCAGATCCAACCTTCCAACTCGGCACCACGCTCTTGAACTGTCCTACCTGTCCATCTTCCTTCCCCCATATCCGCTCCACCGTCTTCTCCAACCTATCACCTTCACCCCAACCTTCATCTACCTATCACGTTCTCAGCTACCTTTGCCCCAGCCCCATCCCTGTCCCATTTATCTCTCAGTCCATGGGCCACCCTTCATTCCTGATGAAGAGCTTACGCTCGAAACGTCGACTCCCCTGCTCCTCGGATGCTGCCTGATCGGCTGTGCTTTTCAAGCACTACACTCTTCAACTCTGACCTCCAGCATCTGCAGTCCTCACTTTCTCCTAGTGCCTACCCCAGAGGTATGAAACCAAACTCCTCTAGACGGGACAGTGAGGACAGCTTATGAAGCAGGAGTTAACAGGATTGAAATCAAACTGGCAAACCCATACGCTTTGATTTCAGCCCCCACAAGTTAGTAAACCATATATGAGTTGGACCTGCAGCCCAGCCGCTCCTCAGAATGGATATCCTCACCCAGCTGATTTCGTCTTTACATTTTGATGATGGACAGGTAATGTGGTCCATCAGAACTCTACAAAACGAAGAATTAAAAGTTCACCCCATCTGGGCTAAAAGCAAAGATGACTGCGGAGTACTGAAAAGGAAACCCCTGATGTTTACAAGAACATCTCGACCTTGTACCAAACAGGATATTAACTACAGATAACAGAAAAACCGGACTGTCAAGATATTCAGCACTGTCTTGACATTGGGAAACCTACCCCTGGAGCATCTGCACAGGCAACAGAAATATAGGCTCTAACTGATGCCTGCAGAACAGCAGAGGATCAGTCTGCCAACTTTTACACAGGCTCCCGTTTTGCTGCAGACTGTCATCTTACCGTCTTACTAACCAATGCTTAAAGTTCTACTTCCTCATAGGTATCAGCTGCCTGGAATGACTCTCTGGAGGGAGGTCACAACACTGTACCAGCCGAGTTGGTTCTTGTGAAAAAGACCCACAAGGAACCCTTAGGTTTGAATTGGGAAGGACCATACCAGTGCTGTCAAGGTCCAAGGAAAGGAGGCCTGGATTCATGCCTCCCAAATCAAATGGGCATCCCACAATACAGCGAGATCAAAGACCGACTGACCACCATGATTTTTTTTTATTGTTATTTCAACTGTGGATGTTTTTGTTTTGTAAAGTGTAGTTGCCAAACTGTTAAAAGTCTGTAAGCTAGGATACGGATTGTGTGACTCTTTTCGAGAGGTCTCAGTAGAATCAAAAGGGGCTACTATGAGATACTGTGTTATGAGATATTGTGTTATCAACTCACTCACCACCTCGCTATATTCATAAATACCCGGTTCCTGTTCATTCATTCATAACCCTTTAGTAACCCATTATTTACTATAACCCAGTTTCATTCATTCATAAAACCAGTTCTGTAGTATCCAAATTTAAAAACAACCCTTTCAAACCCATTACTGCATTTCCACACCTTATCAGCATACATAACAAAACCATCCCCATCAAGTCTCCATGAAACATCAGAATATTAATCAGCCCTTATCAACCATCTTGTGACCCTGAATAGATTAAGTACCTGTTAAATACCTTGAAACTGGGCCATTATCCCTTTAAGAAACTAACTGACAAAACAGCACTTACATGAAATTGCATGAATTAATGAAACTCATACCAGCAAATAGGAAATAAATTTCACCATACAGCTGCAGTAATCAGGTTAACATAGTTTATTATCTTATTACGATTTCTAACTTACTTACAGCATATAGCCCTTGTATTTTTACTAACAGTTACTAATTTAAAAGATAAATGGGCTAACATCTCCTAATTATGCAAGCAGACTGGACAGACATCCCATCCGAAGTAGCAGCCAGAATTTATCATGTTTTCACATATCTCTTGTCTCCCAGGGCAGAAGCCCTTCAAACCTTTGTGTACTCCAGATAAAAAATGTAACACTATAGTAATGAGATTTTAATATATGTAAGAATTGTGTATAAAGGGGCTCTTGTATTTCAGGATTCTTTTGCCGCCTCAAATTTGTGTTATGAGTCATTCCAGGCAGCTGATACCTATGAGGAAGTAGAACTTTAAGCATTGGTTAGTAAGACGGTAAGATGACAGTCTGCAGCAAAACGGGAACCTGTGTAAAAGTTGGCAGACTGATCCTCTGCTGTTCTGCAGGCATCAGTTAGAGCCTATATTTCTGTTGCCTGTGCAGATGCTCCAGGGGTAGGTTTCCCAATGTCAAGACAATGCTGAATATCTTGACAGTCCATCCAGTTTTTCACCACTCACCGATTTCGGTCGTTAGTTGAACACGATCCCACAACGTCTTGTTATTTCTTCTTTGATAGTAGATTCAGCCATTCCACGACAGAAGTTAAGCTAACCGGCCTATAATTCCCCATCTTTTTTCTTCCTTTTTTTTTAAACATTTAAATATTTTCACCTAATTCTCCTGTCTGACCACCATGATACCAACTTAGTGTGATCAAATTAAATTTAACACAGTGTTTTGGTTTGTGTTTACTATACTTAAAAAAAAAAATCCCCATGTTAACTTATGATTTTTTTCTACCACTTTTATTTTGCAAACAATGAACAAGTGCATTGTTTTGTAATGTTCTGAAAAGGTTGTTTCTGAAACCTGGGTGACCTGGCTCTATTTATTGCCATCCCTATTTGTCCTGAGAAGGTAGTGGATCCTCTCCTTGAGCCACCACAGGTCTTGTGTTAATTTAATTTGCTTTTGTAGCAGTCATTTCTCACCAGCTTCTGAAGGCATTAGAATGAGATAAATGTTGAACAGCCTGCAGCAATTTGTTGTTTTGGAGAAAATAGTGATGCAAAAGGAAAGTCTTATTGTTGTTATCAGAATCCTTTTGATTGTGTCCATATGGCATTTGGATTCATCACTTACAAACTAATTATTAGTCTTGCTGTAGCTTTTTATTATTCATAATAGTTTTTATGATAGCAAATTTTAATTTCCATCATCTGATTGCTACATCTGAGGCCTTTCATTGAATGAAATGGGTTTTAAAAGAGGTTAAATAGTGACCTAAAATGGCTGCCATGATCACCTGACCACAGATTGAGGCACTTGCAGGACACCCATAAGGAATAAACAAAATAGCCTACAATGAAATTCCATTTATTTAAAGACATCAAATCAGCCTCCTGAATCAGCATCAATAAAATTGTATCGCCTGCTTTAACTTAAAAATGCATAGACCGGATAGCAAACATTTCCCCCAACTGTTTGTCTTGGAAGGACAATTGGACCTGACATCAGAATACATCAATGAACCACATTTCAGCTTTTTGACCAGCACAACAGAAAAAATAGAATGATAGATTCATAATAGCAGAATCTGGAGAGCTTTCACTTTCTCTATCAGATTCCTCATGATCATCTTGAATGATAACTCTCAGTGAACAAATCTTTGAAACAACCATTTACCGTGAACTCAAAGATACTTACCAACTTCACCACTGCTGCAGTTTACAGCAATTAAAAAATTGTGATCTCAGGTTAAAAACATAATACCCTCAAGGACTCAAAGGATGCTCAAACTGTGTATTTGTTATGTTTCCTGTCTGTACCTGACACTGTTCCTTTATAAACTTATAACTTGTCGTGTATATGTTAAATGTTGCATTTCATTATCTTTCTAAGGGTTAATAGGCAGTATTACTTTTAATTTTTTTCCAGGTACACAGGTCTCTAAAGTTATGCACATTTATAACCTCCAGAATGAGATTAGTATGCCAATACTGATTGTTGTGCACAGAAGTCGTACCTTCGAGGGAATGCTGTTACTAGGTAATAAAACTCACCCTTCTTTTGCTCACAGAAATCTTATAATCAGTTCTTTCGTTCTGATCTAGTTGCCTACATTGTAACTGATGTGATAAAGCTGTGTCAAAAAAGAAATAAAAATACCTGTTGGAAAAATTATGAGGTGGTCAAAAAGGGAGCTGAATTACCTGTTTTCACCTGCTTACAACATAGTAACTCCATTACTACACCAAAATAGTAAGAAGCAGTAACAGCGCTGATAACTCACCTGATCAACTGCAAAAACCCTCAGCCTTTCCATTCCAAGCCATTTCTGGAATTCACTGACCCAGTTTTTTACGAGACTCCCTGGTGTGATGACAAGGGTCTTTCTGATTACAGGTTTGTTTCCATAAGGTCCTTGCCGCATCAGAGTCCAAATTAATGTAATGCACTGCAGAGTTTTCCCTAGACCCATTTCATCAGCCAAGATAGCACCAAACCTGCCAGCTGTTCTGGAAACAATAGTTACATAGAGTCTTTTCAAAGTATAATCAGCCACACTGCACCGACTTTTCAGGCAAGTATAGAAATATTGAAAATGAGCGAAATGTATCATGTTTATGTTTATTTGTAAATATCAAACAGGTTTGGGAAGAACAAGTTAGGAACAGAAAATGATATTACCTACTACAAGGGCCTTTCCTTCCTAAAATGTCTAGTACTCAATGGATTATTGTGTGGGATTAGAAAATAAAGTCTGAGGGGTGACCTTAAAGAGGTTTGTAAAATCATGAGGGGCATAGATAGGATAAATAGAAAAAGTATTTTCCCTGGGGTGGGGGAGTCCAGAACGAGAAGGCAGAGGTTTAGGATGAGAGGGGAAAGATATAAAAGGGACCTAAGGGGCAACTTTTTCATGCAGACGGTGGTGCGGGAATGGAATGAGCTACCAGAGGAAATGGTGGAGGTTGGTACAATTGCAACATTTAAAAGGCATCAGGTGGGTATATGAATAGAAAGGGTTGAGGGGGATATGGGCCAAATGCTGGCAAATGGGACTAGATTTCGTTGGAATATCTGGTTGGCATGGACGAGTTGGGCTGAAGGGTCTGTTTCCATGCTATACATCTCTACGACTCTATGACCAGGTCAGAAATAAGGCTTTAGATTTCACAAGTACTTTATGCGAAAAATTGCTTGCAAATTAAAAGTGTTATTGACTGTCAAAGACTTGGAACAACCTAAATTGATCTTATCGACTAGCTTTAGACTCAAATATCCTGTTTGCACCCATTCCACAAAGTAGAAGACAGGCTCACTTACCTCATTCCCATTATGCACTCATATAAGAAAATCACACCATCCCATTGGTGAGGTCGTAGGTGCATAGCAAGGTAAGGATCCACCACTACATCCACTAATGGGAGACCAGCTTTATTAAACAGCCACTGGTGACTAAGGTTTGGTCGTGGCATTACTAACGCATCTGTTGGTAAATAAAGAACTGTACATTTATCTATTACTTGAAAACTTCTGCAAAGTTTTCCATAACTTAAATACAAAAGTGTTGCATATATATGCCTACATTTTTGGTGTACATTCGACTAGAATATGAAAACAGTGAAGCATATAAAACAGCTAAGGATTTGAGGTGAGTTTCTACAGAAATGGTTCCTTTAATTGCAAAGAAGTTACAAATATATTAGATTCTTTTACTGATTCAAGATCTTTAATTTGCTGATTTATGGGAAAGACCATAGCATGAAACTAATTGAACAATTCTCTCAAAGAGACTGAATATTGGATGGAAACTAACTTGGCGATGGGATGGAATCCAGAGAGAAGGTTCAGCAGGGGTTGATGAATGACCAAAATTAGAAGAGACATCAAAGGAGTCAAGAAGGCATAGAAATTATATTCCAGCTAAGCGAAGAGAGTTTGGCAAGGTTGGTTGGTATTATTTTAATGTAAGGAGTCTCATAAAAAAGGCAGATGAGTTGAAGGCAAAACTTAAAACATGGAGGTATGACGTAATTGCAGTCACTAAGACATGGTTGAGAAGGGACAGGATTGACAGCTCAATTATCCAGGCTGTAGGGTCTTCAGGCGAGGCAGGGAAGAAGATAAACAAGGAGGGAGTGGCACAATATTGATCAATTACATCAGTGAGCAGGGATGACATCTTAGAAGGCTCCTCAAATGAAGTCAGATGGGTAGAACATAAGACCAAAGAGGAGCAATCATACTGCTAGCAGTGTACTTTAGGATCCCATCAGTCCACGAGAAATAGAACTGCAGATGCTAAAGCAAATTTCAGAGAAGTGTAAAAGTAATATGGTAGTGACAGTAAAGTTTTCAACTTGCCCACCATTAACTAGGGTGGTCATAGTATGAAAGATTTACAGGGACTGTGATTCTTAAAATGTATCCAGGACAGATTTTCAAGCTAACATGTAGAAGGCTCTGTACACAAGAGAAGGTGTGGTCCTGGACTAAATTATAGGTAAAAAAGCCGGGTAAGTGGTTGAAGTATCATTGGGGGAGCATTTTGCTGACAAGCACAACTAGCAGAGGTGATGGCCTACTGGTATTATCGCTTGAATATTAATCCAGAAACTCAGCAAATATTTTGGGGATTTTGGTTTGAATCACGCCACAGCAGGTGACGGAATTTGAATTTAATTTTCTTAAAAATCTCAAATTAAGAATGTATTGATGACCATGCTATCACTGCCAGTTGTCAGAAAAATCCATCTGGCTCACTAATGTCCTTCACGGAAAGAAACCTTTATTCTCGCCTAGTCTAGCCTCCATGTGACTCGAGACTCACAGCAATGTGGTTGACTTTCAAATGCCCTCTGAAATGGCCTAGCAAGCCACTCAATAGACAATAGGTGCAGGAGTAGGCCATTCTGCCCTTCGAGCCTGCACCACCATTCAATATGATCATGGCTGATCATCCTTAATCAGTATCCTGTTCCTGCCTTATCTCCATAACCCTTGATTCCACTATCCTTGAGAGCTCTATCCAACTCTTTCTTAAATGAATCCAGAGACTGGGCCTCCACTGTCCTCTGGGGCAGAGCATTCCACACAGATACCACTCTCTGGGTGAAGAAGTTTCGTCTCATCTCTGTCCTAAATGGTCTACCTCGAATTTGTAAGCTGTGTCCTCTGGTTCGGCACTCACCCATCAGCGGGTGAGTTTCCTGCCTGCAGAGTGTCCAATCCTTTAATAATCTTATATGTCTCAATCAGATCCCCTCTCAGTCTTCTAAACTCAAGGGTATACAAGCCCAGTCGCTCCAGTCTTTCAGCATAAGGTAGTCCCGCCATTCCAGGAATTGACCTCATGAACCTACGCTGCACTTCCTCAATGCCGCTTTCACTACCTGCTGTACCTGCATGCTTACCTTCATTGACTGGTGTACAAGGACACCCAGATCTCTCTGTACTGCCCCTTTACCTAAATTGATTCCATTTAGGTAGTAATCTGCCTTCCTGTTCTTGCCACCAAAGTGGATAACCATACATTTATCCACATTAAACTGCATCTGCCATGCATCTGACCACTCACCTAACCTGTCCAGGTCACCCTGTAATCTCCTAACATCCTCCTCACATTTCACCCTGCCATCCAGCTTAGTATCATTAGCAAATTTGCTAATGTTATTACTAATACCATCTTCTATATCATTAATATATATTGTAAAAAGCTGCTGTCCCAGTACTGATCCCTGCGGTACCCCACTGATCACTGCCTGCCATTCCAAAATGGAGCCGCTTATCACTACTCTTTGTTTCCTATCAGCCAACCAACTTTCAATCCAAGTTAAAATTCCAGAAGATTAGTCAAGCATGATTTCCCCTTCATAAATCCATGCTGACTCTGACCTATCCTGTTCAAGAGGAGCTTGAGCAGTCTATAAATACTGGCCAGCCAATAACATCCACATCCCATGAGTAAATGAAAACAAAAGTCCATTAGATTCAAGATTGCTATAGGAAAGAACAAGGATGGGCCTGAAATCAAAGTTCTAAACTGGGGGATGGCCAATTTTAATAAGATCAGGCATGTTTTGGCCAAAGTGGACTGGGGGTATATACTTTTAGGTAAATCGGTGGCAGACATTCAAGCAGGCAATAGGTAAAGTACAAAGTCAACATGTTCCAATGTGGACAAAGATGGGATGAACAAATCCTGTGAACCTGTATATCAAAACGTGTACAGGATTGGATAAAAAGAAAAAGTGGGGTTTTTAACAGATACCAGGAGCTCAAAAACCCAAGAAGAGTACAGAATGTGCAAGGGGAAGCTTACAAAGAAAATTAGAAGAGCATAAAGGTGGCATTAAAGAATGATGGCAGGTAAAATAAAGGAAAATCTGAAGTTATTTTATAAATATATTAAGGATAAAAGGATAACCAGAGAAAGACAGAGGCCTATCAAGAACAACAGTGTCAACTGGCGTGAGGTTATGTTAGAACGGTATAAAAGGTTGTTTAGTGTGCGGTTCTGGAATCTGCATTATTGGAGAGATCTGGTTGCACTGGAGAGGGTGAAGGGGAGATTTAACAGGATTTTGCTTGGGCTGGAGAGTTTTGGTTATGAAGAGAAATTGGACAGATTGAGGCTGTTTTCCTCGGAACAGAGGAGACTGAAGAGGAACGTGATTGAGATGTATAAAATTATGAGGGGTAGACAGGAATAAATATTCCCCTTGGTGGAGGGATCAATAACCAAGGGCATAAATTTAAAGGTTAAGGTACGGTACAGCAGGTTTAGAAAGAATGAAATGATTTTCTTTTTCATCCAGAGGGTAGTGTGAAACTTGGACTCATTGCTTTTGAGAGTGATGGGGGCAGAAACCGTCACAACATCTGAGAAGTATTTTGCTGCACACTTGTGAAATACATACAAGTCTATGTGGCAAGTACTGAAAACGGGATGAGAACAGTTAGAGTCACAGAGGTCTTCAGCATAGAAGTCGTCCCTTTGGATTATCCAGTCTCTTCCAGTCAAAACCATCACCTAACTATTCTAGGTTAGTTCAGTGGTTATCTTTGGCGCAAACTCAGCATTTTTGGAAAGCAAATCTTAGCAGGAGTTACACATTTAATGGTAAGGTCCTTGGGAGTGTTACTGAACAAAGAGACTTTGGAGTACAGGTTCATAGTTCCTTGAAAGTAGAGTCGCAGGTAGATAGGATAGTGAAGGAGGCGTTTGGTATGCTTTCTTTTATTGGTCAGAGTATTGAGTACAGGAGTTGGGAGGTCATGTTGCGGCTGTACAGGACATTGGTTAGGTCACTTTTGGAATACTGCGTGCAATTCTGGTCGCCTTCCTATTGGAAAGATGTCGTGAAATTTGAAAGGGTTCAGAAACGATTTACAAGGATGGTGCCAGGGTTGGAGGATTTGAGCTATAGGGAGAGGTTGAATAGGCTAGGGCAGTTTTCCCTGGAGCATCGTGGCTGAGGGGTGACCTTATAGAGGTTTATAAAATCATGAGGGGCATGGATAGGATAAACAGACAAAGTCTTTTCCGTGGGGTGGGCAGTTCAGAATTAGAGGGCATAGGTTCAGGGTGAGAGGGGAAAGATATAAAAGAGACCTAAGGGGCAACTTTTTCACACAGAGGTTGGTATGTGTATGGAATGAGCTACCAGAGGAAGTGGTGGAGGCTAGTACAATTGCAACATTTAAAAGGCATTTGGATGGGTATATGAATAGGACGGGTTTGGAGGGCTATGGGCCAGGTGCTGGCAGGTGGGACTAGATTGAGTTGGGATATCTGGTCGGCATGGACGGGTTGGACCAAATGGTCTGTTTCTATGCAGTATATCTTTATGACTCTATGACTTCTGTGCTGCAGACTTCTATAATTCTCAGAAAAAAAATAAAGCTCTAGCAAAAGTATAACATTGTTTCAGAAAAGTTTTTTTTTGCTCTGTCCTTCCTTAGAACCGAATTATGTATCCAGATGCCAGAAGTCTGTTACTTAGCCCAAATGGTAGTTCTTTATTGGTTAGCATAGACAGTTGAATATCTGCAGAACATTTAACATAAGAGGGCATTACAATGAAGGAATTATAGATGAACTCAAACATTCGTACAAACATTCTTAACAAATGCCACTAGACAAGAATAACAAGCCTGGTTAATTATTTTCCTTTCTACCCTCAGGATGCCAAGACACTCTCGTGCTAAACAACCCAGCTCCTGAAACACTTTATCTATTGGAGTAAATGGACTCAGTAAACCCAAATAAACAGCTTATGTGGTTTAGGGCTATACAGACAACTCATTAAGACTCCTTCTTGAACAACACCTTCCAGACCCATAACCTCTACTTTTCAACAGAAAGACAAAGACAGCATGTGCATGGAACACTATCACTTTCAAGATCCTTCCAAATCACACATCATCCTGACTTGGATCTACATTGCCATTCATTCACTGTCACAGTCATAGCGTCATACACATAGAAAAGGCCTTTTGGCCCAATGAATCTGTGCTAACCTATCTACACTTATCTCACTTTGTAGCACTTGGCCTACTTGTTATGACATTTCAATTACTCATTCACATACTTTTGAAAGGTTGCGAAGTTTCCCACTCTACAGCCTGCCCAGGCAGTTCAGTTCAGATTCCCAACACCCTCTGGATGAAAATCTTTACCTCAGATCCCTTTTGAACCTTCTGTCTTTTGCCTTAAAATTCTTGCCTCCTCATTAATGACTTTTCAACTAAGGAAAACAGCTCCTTCCTCTCCCACTTGTCCATGCCCCTCATCTTATGCACCTGTCACTAGCTGAAAATCCTGGAACCTCCTCCCGAGTAGCTTTGTCAGCAACCTTCTTATGCAGTAATTTATAAAAATGACTCAACACCAATTAAGGACAACAATTAAAGTTGGAAAGTAATTTCTGTTCTTGCCATTGATGCTATATCCTAAGATATAGGCATTTATCAAAAACAAATTTTAAAAATGCCTTCTTCATGAGTTTACTGGAAAGTTTGGCAGGTATCATAATTACTCAATGGTTGAACAAATAACCCAAACTTACAAGAATTATCAATTAAATTGCTTACTTGGCGCATTTGGATCATGCCTAGGTTTACAATCAATTTTGGTTTTTTGAACAATTTCTGTTTGACTGGACCCAGCACTGTTCTTCAATGGGTTTGTAAAAGGTTTTAGCAAAGGTTGTTGTGAAAAAGTTGCCATTGGTACATGTGATGAACCAGCAACTGTGGAGTGAAAACAACGGCCACTCATAAAGTCCTCCACAGAGATTGGTCCCATTATCTCAATCTCTTTCCCACCAAGCATTAAGGTCTGGCCTTCAGAAAGCGTTTCAAGTTCTTTTGCTTTGTATCCAGTACCTGAAGAAAAAACAAAACAATATCTTGTCAGTCTTATGGAAGTGATATCATATATGGACTTCGTCGTTTGGTCAGACATGTCTTGGCAATATGCAATTATAAATTTTGGCAGCAAAGGAATGAACATTGATTACCTGTAATGTATAATTCTAGTACATATCTGAGTCCTTATGAAATTCCATGCAGATGCTATGTCATTTCTACCTAATTTTGTTATTAGGATATACTATCCCATTGGTAATCCCAGTTGATACACTTCAACATGACGATGCATTATAATATATTTTAAGTGCTTTTGGTGGGGGGGTGGAGAGAAGAACACAAATGCACAAGTAAATTAATATTTTGAATGCTTTCGGGATCATAAATCGAAGTGCTCTCACCTAATATTCAAAAGTGTCACCTGACTGATTCATTCTCCTTCTCTTGAAAGCCCTCATTAGAAAATAATGTCCTCATTTAAGATTTTATATGTATACGATATTGCTTCCAATTAGTTTGCAGATGTATTTAAGCAGATGACTTTAGAACCTAAGGTTCAGAAGAGTGCAGAATTCAGATTGAAAGATGGAATTATTCCTTTTAAAGAAGGTAAAACAAGGGAATCAGTCAATTCAGCAGAAATGGTTTATGTTCTGTGAAGCTGTAGTGTTTGAACAGAAATCTTCAAGTTGTTAGAATGGAGCAAGGTTGGGCCATCAGAACAGGACAATTGAAGAAATAGGAACAAGAGTAAGCTGTTTGGCCCCTTGAATCTGCTTCACAATTCCATCGGATCATGGCCGATCCGACATTCCTCACATCCACTTTCCTGCTTTTTCTCCATAACCCTTGATTCACCTACTGATCAAAAATTTATCTCAGCCTTTAAATATGCACAAGAAATTCCTTATCTCAGACTTAAATTGGCACCCCTTTTCTGAGACTAAGCCCTCTAGTTCTAGACTCTCACATAACGGAAATCATCCTTACAGCATTTACTCTGTCACGCCCCATAAGAATCCTACATATTTTAATGAGATCATCTCTCATCCTTCTAAACTTCATTGAGTATATAGTTCTAATCTGTTTAGCCTTTGCTTGTAAGACAATCCCTTTATACCTGGGCTCACCCTAGTAAACCTTCTCTGAACTACCTCAAAAAAAAGTGATATTTTTCCCTAAATAAGGGAACCAAAACTGTCCTTCGTACTTCAGATGTGGTCTCACCAGCGACTTGTATAATCGCAGTAAGACTTCCCTATTCTTACAGTTCAACACCTTTGATGTAAGGGCCAACATTCCATTAACCTTCCTGATTGTCTCGACACAAGTGTAGCAAGTGATGTACCTCCTGAAACACATAACAGCTTTCTTTTTGCCTTATCAAAATGGAGATAGTCACAGTATTCAACTGTGGAAGAATGGTCCAACTGCTTGTATAAAAGACCTTATTATCTTCAGATGATTTGTGCGAGGATGAGCTAATCAAAGCTACCTTTTAGAATACCGATTTGACTTTTGAACATTTAGTGCATATTACAGAAAAATCATGTGACCAATCGAGCTTTTTGTGTGTTGAATTGGGACATGTTTTGGAAGGCCAGCAAGTTCTTAAATTCATAAGATATAGGAACAGAATTAGGCCATTTGACCCATCGAGTTTGCTCTGCCATTCGACTATGGCTGATATGTTGTTCACCCCTAGTTTCCTGCATTCTTCCCATAACCCTTCAACTCTTTACCAATTAAAAATCTGTCTAACTCCTCCTTAAATTGTCCCAGTTTCCACCACACTTTGGGGTAGCAAATTCCAGAGTTGCAATCCTTTGGGAGAAATAGAGTCATAGAGATGTACAGTACTGAAACAGAACCATCAGTCCAACTTATCCATGAGAACCAGCATTTGGCCCATATCCCTCTCAACCCTTCCTACATATACCCATCCAGATGCTTTTTAAACCTTCGAATTGTACCTGCCTCCACCATTTCCTCTGGTAGCTCATTCCATACATATACCACCCTCTGAATGAAAAAGTTGCCCCTTAGGACCCTCAACTCTTTTAAATTTGCTACCCCTTATCCTAAGACTATGACCTCTCATCCTAGAATGCTCCATAAGAGGAAGTATCCACTCCACTTTTATTTTACCCAAACCTTTTGTCATCCTGAATTCTTCATCTTGATCTCCCCTCATTCTTCTAAATTCTAAATTCTTCTAAATCTGTCTTCATACAACAAACCCCTGATCTCTGGGATCAATCGAGTGAACCTCCTCTGTACTGCCTCCAATGCCACTACATCTCTCTCTCTCTCTCTCTCTCTCTATCTCCAATTTAGCTGGCACCATTCGTTGAGTTTGATGGCATCTACAAGCACACAGACAGCTTTTGTTTTATAGGTATTTTTATTGAAATAAAGAAAATTTTTAAGACTTTTTACAAAATTACAAAAGTAATACAAACAAGTGTAAGCACCAATAGACAGCTTTTAAAGGAGGACTTGAACATCCACAGCAATATTTCCAGTAGAAGAAACCAGCTGCAATTTTAAACTACCAGCTGAGAACCAAAGCCTTTGAGCAACCAGACCAGATGACCAGCTCCAAGTGTACTTACTGATATTTTTCAAATTGAATTTTTGACTCATGTTATCTTCCTCTGCTCTGTTATTCATACATTTTGTACATTTGGTTTGGGTATGTTGGTTTGCACACTAAGTCCTGTCTGAATAAATCTTTATCAAGTGCACACATTGAACTGACAAATACATTCTAAATTTAAAAAAACAATATTATTAACAAACAAGGCATAGCAAAAGCCAAGAGTAATTCTAGTTTTGCCTAAAAACTGTCCTTTTAGAATATTCGCCATGTCTCCAGACAATGAATTAAAAATTTGTAAGTGACATGATCAGATTTTTAAAAACACTCAACTTTCAAAAGCACATTATCATTGAAAAAATAAGGACTGAAGAGATTTAATAGTCTTAAGTAGTTTAGCTGGCTATCTTAAAATTATTTTTATATGAAAACATTCCAAACAACTGAAAATCATAATGAATGAGCTTGTTAATTAGTGACAAGGCTGCAAAAGCAAAGACATTATAATACTTCAATTTCTGTTTTGTCAGGGGGCAGGGACAGGTGGTGGGGTTGACAGAGAAGGGAGATTTCTAATTTGAAATAGATTTGGAGCTGTGGCTTTGTCCAGAAAGTTAACTGTCTCCTCGCTACTCCATTGAACATGCTGCTACTTGACCTTCAATTTTGTCTGAAGCTGCAAAGTTGGAGAAACACAGACAAGCTCAGGGTCTGACATGAAACTCCTCTTCACCTTCACTGAGAATCAACTCAGTGCATCTCCATTAATCCTACGGAACAAACTCAGGGCAACTCTTTGTACAAACCCTGGGAGAATCGTGTTCTGTCTGGGTCATTTTGACCTGAATGGAATGTAATCTGCAGAGGTCTTAAATTATGAATGAGGTGTAAGAGCATACAAAAGCATCTGAAAATTTTGCCATACTTTTCAATAAGATAGCAGTTTATCTTAATACAATAAATACCTATACACCATTTTATATTCTGATACTAGATCATGTCACCACAGACTTTTTAATGAATAATATTCATTTCTGTCGAATGGATCAAGGAACATGTCTTTTTTGATCATTTTACTAGAAGTGGGCGGCATGGTGGCACAGTGGTTAGCACTGCTGCCTCACAGCGCCAGAGACCCGGGTTCAATTCCCGCGTCAGGTGACTGACTGTGTGGAGTTTGCACATTCTCCCCGTGTCTGCGTGGGTTTCCTCTAGGTGCTCTGGTTTCCTCCCACAGTCCAAAAATGTCCAGGTTAGGTGAATTGGCCATGCTAAATTGCCCATAGTGGTAGGCGAAGGGGTAAATGTAGGGGAATGAGTGTGGGTGGGTTGCGGTTCGGTGGGTCGGTGTGGACTTGTTGAGCCGAAGGGCCTGTTTCCACACTGTAAGTAATCTAATCTAAGTAATCTAATCTAATCTAATCTAAGTGGTCGGAATTCTGAAATAAAAATATCTGCCACAAATCCCTTTGAAAATGAATAGCCAGTCCGCTTTCTAATTCTTCCTGTTGATAATGCTTTCCCATCTTGCTCATCACATTTCACAGCTAAGATGGTGATGTTCATATGTTTATACAATACAGTAGCTGCCTCTGATAATAAAGCAGCTTGATACTAAGTCACAACAAAAGAAAACATTCATCCACAGTGGGCCTGCAGTTTTACCCAAGAATCATACAGAAAAAAAAAAGTCCTATTTAAAATCTCTAGTCCTGTGCTGAGAAAACAGAGTTTGGACAGCCACTTAACTGGTTTCAGTGTTTCAGGGTTACAGAGGGCATAATAATTCAGTGAGGAATTCCACCAATGGTCACTACCAGAAAATACTTTTGGAAATTATTAATCTAGATCATGAGATTTGGCTATGATGACCCCTCTCATTAACCTCAAAGTCCTTTTCCAACCTCCTCTACAACTCCAATTGCCATTCACCACTCAATGCTCAACTACGTCACCCATTTTGACAGGATGTTAGAAGTAGGTAAAAGTGAGGACTGCAGATGCTGGAAACCAGAGTTTAGATCAGAGTGGTGCTGGAAAAGCACAGCAGTTCAGGTAGCATCCGAGGAGCAGGAAAATCGACGTTTCGGGCAAAAGCCAAGGATATTAGAAGTGACCAGTTACTGTGAAATGGCATTCCAGCATCAGTTAATTGGTTCACACAAATAAAAGGGAGAAAGGTTACAGAGAAAAATCATAGACTAAAATATTGTCAACAAAGCTTTTTAGTAGTTGCTTTGAAGTCACACTTCACTATTTTCTAGCCACAGCACCAGTTCATTGTCCAGGGAGGCCGATAATGACAACTTAAGGAAATCTATAATCATTGGCACATACAGCCAAGGCATGGATAAGTGGAAAAGAAACTGCCAACACAGTCATGCTCACTGGTGTAGTGTGGAGGAAATCTGGCCTCACTATTCCCATAATTCTCAGATAGGTTAAAAATGTTATCCAAGTATCAATTAAGCTATTGGTAGATCCATGTGAACGGCAAATAAAGACCAAGTTTCTGTTCTGAAAGAGAGTCACAGAAATGTACAAAACGGAAACTGACCCTTCAGTCCAACTCGTCCATGCCGATTAGATATCCCAAAGTAATCTAGTCCCATTTGCCTGCATTTGGCTCACATCCCTCCAAACCCTTCCAATTCATATACCCATCCAGATGCCTTTTAAACGTTGCAATTGTACTAACCTCCTCACTTCCTTTAGCAACTCATTCCATAAACGCACCAGCCTCTGCATGAAAATGTTGCCGCATAGGTCCCTTTTATATATTTTCCCTCTCACCCTAAAGCTATGTCCTCTAGTTCTGGACTCCTCCACACCAGGGAAAAGACTTTGTCTATTTATTCTATCCATGCCCCTCATAATTTTATAAACCTCTACAAGGTCACACTTTAGCCTCTGACGTTCCAGGGAAAACAGCCCTAGCCTATTCAACCACTGCCTATAGCTCAAATCCTCCAACCCTGGCAACATCCTTGTAAGTCTTTTCTGAACCCTTTCAAGTTTCACAACATCTTTCTGATACGAAGGAGACGAGAATTGCATCCAATATTCTAAAAGTGGCCTCACCAATGTCCTATACAGCCATAACATGACCTCCCAACTCTTATACTCAATGCTGTGACCAATAAATGAAAACATACCAAACACCTTCTTCACTATCCTATCTACCTACAACTCTACTTTCAAGGAGCTATGAACCTGCATTCCAAGGTCTCTTTGTTCAGCAATTCTCCCCAAGACCTTACCCATTAAGTGTATACGTCCTGCTTTGATTTGCTTCTCTGAAATGCAGCACCTCACATTTATCTAAATTAAACTCCATCTGCCACTCCTCAGTCCAATGGCCTATCTGATCTAGTTCCCATTGTACTATGAGCTCGCCATAGTCCCAGGGGACTTAAGGCTGCTCCCTCATTAGAGAGAGCCAAACAACTATTTATTTCATAGATTTTAATCACAGATAAGGAACTGTGAAGTGCCAAAATTTAACTCTGCTGTTAGATCTCTTGCAGTGCAGTGGTAGAGTTCCTTCCTCTGGACAAGGATTCCAGCCTTTAAGTTCCACCTGCTCCAGAAGTGTGCAAGAACATCTCTGAACAGGTTGATCAGAAAATATCTACAACTCTACTGTTTAAAATTCTAATCTCCCCTCTAAACCTCCCAAGTCACTCATACAAAAAGACGCAAACAAAAAATATGTGGTTTTATGAATTAAGGGAGTAAACTGGGATTCACAGTTCAACTGCACCAGTCCCTAGGATTCACGGAGATAATCATTTTGATCATCAGGACTTTCTATTCTTCAAGCTCTTTCTTCAGTTTCTTTTCACTTTGAAGGAAGAGGCACCAATTGTACACTTCCTGTAAAATCTAATAGTTACAATCTAAACATCACAACTGCAGCAACTGGTCAGAGAAATATAAACTAGCTATCCTCAGCATTTAGGTACTTTACTGGAGACTGTGTGTGTGTGTGTGTGTGTGTGTGTGTGTGTGCGTGCGTGCGTGCGTGCGTGCGAGAGAGAGAGAGAGCGAGAGCGAGCGTGTGAGAGAGAGAGAGAGAGAGAGCGAGCGAGTGAGAGCATGACACACACTATCTGTCCTTTCAGCAGTCCAAAGGCCTCTGCCAATATCATTTGCACCCACATGCTGTTCAGCAACTCAAGAGACAATTAGGTAGTTGTCAGCCCAATGGTCTTTGTCATCTACAGATGGTCACAACTCCACAAATCAATCAGCAACCTGCTGCCTGCTAAATCTCACTTTGCACATAGTTTGCTGGAGTTGCCCCATCTCCTGTTACATTTCTCCTGCTGCTTGCAAAAAAAAAGTGTAAATTTGACTTAAAGTAAGTGCCAATAGCTTGCTTTTTAAAAAAGTATGGCAATTCCTTTCTCAGTCCTTTTCCCAATTCAGTGCATAGTTAAAAATAAATTAAAGATACACAGACTTTACACTACATCTCTAGCCAAATCAATACCGTGTGTTCATTGAGACAGCATGCCCTGACAAAAACATTCTTTGCAGTGGTCCTGTCATATTCAGAATATAAAAATCTGATTGCCAAATGATGCTGCTGCTGAGATTCACAGTATAAATCACAATTTTACTAGTATTTCCATTCCCCTCCTGTAAGGGATGATGTTGGTTCAGCTGTCACTTTTCTTCCAAAAGCTCATTACACAAAATTAGCCTGAGACTAGAGATACATTTGCGGATTTCAGGTCTATCCATTGTTTCACATAGCCTAAATTTTTATTGATTAGTCAATGTTTCCATCAACTAAGTGGAACTTCAGGACAAAAATGTAAAAACTGAGTCCAATAATCACAAACAAAATGATTACCTCTTTTTTGTTTGCAAATAAAATCACGACTTCCTGGTCACACACGATCATTGAAAGTTGATTTAGGCACATGCACATTTCTTATAGATGTGTAAATGTTAGCAAACCCTCATGGAACTGAGCAATTCTAAGGGTATATTTCTAATTAATTTTTAATAATATCTCTCCATTTGTAAACTAAAGTTCTGCATTTTACACCAAAGCAAAAGACTGTTCTTGTAGATGAACCATGCTTCCTAAGCAGTGAAGCAAGCCCTTGTGCTCAAAGGAATGAGAGATAACATGCCCACAGCTTATAACACATATCTTTATTATCGCTAGATTGCACAAATAATTTCTACTAGATACACATGTCAATTTCAATAAAAATGAATATCAGGAAAGCCAGACTCTGTGTAACACACTAACTTACAAGTCACACTAGCAACAGTGAATTTCTGAAGCTAGGGCAAATAACAATGCTAATTAAAAGTAACTTGCTGGTGCACAATGTTAGCAAGAAAAAGAAATGCAGCATGTTAAAATCATTCTGTCAGTAGCATCTATTCCAAGTATCAAACTGTACTTAATTGATCTCATTCTGCCAAAAAAAGGCAGTCTTTTTGGAAGATTCAGTGTAATGGCTACTCCTATATGATTTTCTGTCTATGCACTCAAGTTAACAGTTTAACGTAAGAGAAAATTCTTTGTGAAAGTCCATGGGCTGAAAAATTAATGGATTGTTGATCAATGGCAAAGTGATTTTGTACATGTCAAAAGTAGAGCTTTAAATGTACGTTCTTCCAGACTTTGACATTTTAAGCTTGGAATTTATTAGCCCATCTGTACAATTCATACCAATTTTCCTCCACCTTTAACTTTGAAACATCTTACATCAGGTAACATACAAGTAGAACAGCAGGCAATAACATAGCAGAATTCCCAAAGCTTTGTATCTGGTAAGCAGAAGATCCTATGATTTCATTGCTGCAAGATAAACTGGTGATACTCAGAACTGAGGAAGGGTCACTGGACCCAAAACATTAATACTGATTTCTCTCCACAGATGCAGCTACATCTGCTGACCTTTTCCAACAATTTCTGTTTTTGTAATGCTCTGAAGACATGGGGTCATGTCCCACTGACAACAGACGGTGGAACGAGAGCCAATTAATAAAACTGGAACATGTAGTTCAAATCAGTAATGATGACCATCATCAATTGTTGGAAAAATCAATCTGGTTCACTAATGTCCTTTCTTCCTTTAAGAAAGAAACTTTATCATACGCCCATTTATGTCCAAAACCACAGTAACCATGGTTTATTCTGAATTACCCTCTGAGATAGCTGAGGAAGCCACTCAGTTTCAAGGGCAGTTATGCACGGCCTGCAAATTCTGGGCTTCCCAGTGATACCTAAATTCTGTGAATTAATGAAAGGAAAATATTCTTTATCTTATTCTTTATCTTATTCTTTGGTTGGATTTTTCCAGTTTTGTAATTTGTGGAAATTATGGTTTTTCAAGAATTTGTAATAATGATGTCCTAACGCAAATTGAATATAACAAATTGATTTTAACATTAACATGCTTACCTTTTCCGATGTCTTTGCCCTCCATGTCCTTGAGAACTGCAGACGTCTTTCTGACAATCAAGACTGCATCCCCCTCCCATTTCTTGTGTTTTTTCTTTGATGCTTTACACCACAAGACACTGTAGTATGTGGTGAATGAACTGGACACGTTATGTTCATCGTGATTTTCTTGATTTGTCTGATGTGACACAAGTGGCAGTGATGTGCGAATTTGTTTTGGTACTGCAAAGAGTCGGGATGGCTTCAGCTGTTGCTGAGGAACAAAACCTGCACAAAAGCAAAATATGCTTAGATTACAAACTGTATTGAAGAAGAAAAAATACACTTATATGAGAAATATCAATTCAGGCTCTGGAGCAGATAATGATCATTAACTGAGGAAAGTAAAACTACATAATATTCCCATTTTCTTGTGGAGTTCACTACCCAAGAGTGCAGTGGACAGTAGGACACAGAGTAAATTTAAAGAGAAAGACAGATTTATATTTGGTATTAGGTTAAAGGGTTATGGGGAGCAGGCAGGAAAGTGGAGTTGAGGCAGTCATGAGTTTAGCCATGATTGCATTAAATGGTGGAATAGGCAAGAGGGGCTAAATTGCCTACACGCATTGTTGGTTCTTATGTTTTTTCAGGAAATGTTGCACTGTATACACATCAAATACAAGTTATACCCCAAACTCATTTAAAATGAAAGTCTCATAGATATCCAGATTTGAGTTGCTTGATCAGTTCAAAGTCTGTCAAACGTAGCATGGCTTGAATACCATACAACACAATGGAGGATATTCTCTATGCAAAGATGGGACTTTCTCCCCACAATGACCATGTGATGGTCACTTCTACTGATACTCATGGGTGGATGCAACTGTGACAGATACCGATTAGTGAATTCAAGGTTAAAGAGGTCAGTTCCTCTTGTTGGCACCCTCAGTACCTGCCACAGACTCAGTCTGGCAGCTATGTCTTTTTGGTCTCAGCAAGCTTGAGCAGTTACAGAGCTGCTGGACACTCTTGGTAATGGACACTGAAGGCCCCCATCCAGAGTACATTCTGTGTCATTGTTACCCTCAGTGGTGTTCAACGGTGTCATGCAAGATTGTTGACTGTTTGATTATATTATGTGTTTGGAAATGTTCTGCTATTATACCCTTTATAATAGATTCTAGTATTTTTTCCCCTAATAGCAGATGTTAAGCTAACTGACCTATAGTTACCTGGTGGAATTTTTGTCTCCATCCCTCCTTGAATAAGGGTATTAACATTGGCAATTTTCCAACTCTCTGGGACTATTACAGAAGCTAAGGATTCCTGGAAGATTACTACCATACATCCACCATCTCTGTTGCTACTCCCTCGAAAATCCCATTAGGTCCACAGAACATATCAGCAATTAGCCCTATTAGTTTCCTAATCACTCTTTTCTCTGAAGATAATTATTATATTTTTTTCCTCACTCCCCTTTAGTCCCTTTTTTAATATCTCTGCAATGCTATTTGTGTCCTCTACTGTGAAAATTGATGCTAAGTATTTTTTCAACTCCTGTGCCATTTCCTGGTTTTCCATTAGTATTCTCACAGCCTCGTTCTCTAAAGGGTCAGGGTCATTTTGGCTTCTTTTTTCCTTTATACATATTTAAAGAATCTCTTATTGTCTGTTTTTATAGTACTTGCTGTTTTCTCCCTCTTTTATTGGTTTTCTTTAATACATCCAAATTTCACAACCATGTCAATCTCCAAAATCTTGTACAATAATTGTGTGCGTGTCTAAACATCAGCTTCCAGCTGACTCTGTAGTCCTATATTTCAGATCCCATCCCAGAGTTTGTCATAAAACACAGACACAAAGTCTATTCCACTTCAGGAAAAGTCATGCTCCAGTAACTCAATCACAGTCACAGTTTATCAAGTCTGACAGACATACATTTAGGGTTGAGCGAAACCTTCTACCACATACAATACCTTGACTGGTTAAGTGAAATTACAAGTCTTTAGCGAGTCAGCTTTTATGCTCCTCCAGTCAGAGCAGTAAGTAGAAACTCAAATCTTTACTTGCCCCCAAGTATTGTTGAAGTAGCCGACTCAGTAAACTGACAAAGTTAGTTTTCTTTGGTGCTCTTGGCTCTGCAAGAACCTCTAACTAGCACATTGAGAAAAGCGTAACGTATTAAAGACAGGAAGTAAAATAGAAGATGAATGAAAAATGCTGGATATATTTAGTAGCTTGGCAGCATCTGTTGGGAAAAAAAGTTAACTTTTGAGGCAGATATTTTTCTCTGGAAAGTTATCACTTGACATTACAGAAGTCAGAAAATAAGCCAGCTGAAATATCATATTCCCTTTTTATATGTGTTCAACTTCGCAATGTGGCACTCTTGAGAAAAAGTCCACATTCCACATTTGGGAACATGGTGGCCAAGTGATAATGTCACTGAGCTAGTATTCCAGAGACCAGTCTAATACTTAAGGATCATTGGTGCAAATCCCAGCATGGTAGCTTGTACAATTTAAGTTGAATAAATAAAATCTGCATTTGATAGCATAGTGGTATAGAGATATAATAGTTGAGTATTAACAGATGGAGCTACTTAACAAAATGACTCATCAATACAGGTATGGTAATTCAATGTATTTGTGTTTAAATCATAGTTAACAGATGCCAAGTATTAATTTTAGAAACGAGCAGTGACTGATATCATTACAGCTGGTGAGATTAAGGTTAAATCCCAAAATTACTAACAAGTGTAGCAGCCTGCTGACAACTAAAAGATAGATAGATTGCTAACCTGACCAAACATCGAGGGATGTTGGGTCTATTGGCAAAGTAAAACACTGAAGTCACAAAACCCACACATCAGACACAGTGCAAACAAAGTAGCCACGTGCTAATGACATTAGCATAATTTAAAAAGCAACAGTTATCCTAGACAGGCATATCTCCAACAACTTATCCACCACACTCAGGAGGGCCCAGATAGAAAGACACTGGGTCCTGCCAAACAAAGAAACAACCATTCAAATGTTTGACAATGTCTCAAACTATTAAGTGTGTCTCCCTGATTGGCTAGAACTATAGAAAGTTCCAGAACACCAATGAAAAATATTTAAACACAGGGTTAATCTGCAGACTGCTCTCTTGGAGTCTTGAATCTTCTGGACATTCTGAGGAGAGCAGCATGGCCAATGACAGAGAACTGCTGACTGTCCAGAGAGAGGGAGGAAGAGCAAAAATTGCTTTGCAGTCCCACAGAGTCTAAGGGAGACAGACTTGAGAAGCATTGTAAGGTTAAGGGGCCAAATAAGATTACAGATAGTATTGTTTTGTCACAAAAACTATTGTAACTTGTTTACAAATAAAGTTGGGACAGTTTTGCATTTGTACCAACTTGTGTTCACATAGATTTGACTGCTTCAGTATTGTCGGACACCTGGGAAATTCATGCATAATATTCTAGATGGAGTTGTCTAACTTGTGTTAACAGATTTGGACAGCCAGTCAATTGAGCAAGTTAACATTTGGATACCAAGAGTTAGTATACCAATGATTCAACCCCATCTGGAGTACTGGGCAATTGGCACCACACTTCAGCAAAAGGAGAAATTGACCTGAGAAGAGGATTTGTACACATGCACCAGAATAAAGCTGGAGACAAAAGGATTAAATTATGAGATCAGATTGCATAAACTAAACTTGTATTTTTTCGAATTTAGAAAGTTAAGGTTGATAAATTAATAAGGCTAAAGCAGAAGTTGATTTTCTTTTTTGGAAAGGGCATTAAGGAAGTTAACCATCACCTAGCTGAATGGAAGAAGTCTTGAAGGACTGACTTAGCTAAAAAAAAACTTGGCACGCAGGGGACAATTTCCAAGTTTGCAGATGACACTAAAATTGGAAGAACTATAAACTGTGAGGAGGGTAGTGTGGAACTCCAAAAAGATATTAACAAGTTGGTGGAACGAGCAGATAAGGTTGAATGTAGTGAAGTGTGAGCTGAAACATTTCGGTTGGAATAACACTGAAAGACAATAAATAGTGGGTACAATTCTAAAGGGAGTGCAGGAGCACAGAGTTCTGAGTGTATATGCGCACAGATCAACAAAGGTGGCAGGACAGTGAAAAGAGTAGATAATGAAGCATGCTAGGTTTTTGGCTGTTTTAATAAGGGCACAGAGTACAAAAGCAAGGTGGTGATGTCGAACTTGTACAAGACCCTTGTTAGACCTCATCTGGAATATTATGCAGCGTGGATGCCACATGATGGCAAAAATGTGAATGCATTCAGAAGAGTGGAGGAGCCACTTACAAGAATGGGACCAGCTATGAGAATAGATTGAAGAAATCAATACAAGTCACTTATCTCGGAGCAATGGTGGCAGTCAGGAGGAAATGACACAGTAACCTGCAAGACTAGAAATCAAGTGCAATGGAGATTCAAGCCTAGTCTTTACAGGGTACTTAGCTTGGAGCAGCAACAGCCGGACTTCAGGAAGGGACTAGTAACTGGTAAACTGCAGGAACACCACAAGAATCTTCAGTGCAGCTTCTGTTGAAGTTATAACTCCATAGGTGAGAAAATGTCCAGATTTGAGAATATTGGTCACTTGATAATTACTGATTAACCTTTCTTATCTTACAGATTTATAGCAGTGGGAACTTAGCTACAGTTAACCTTTTCATAACCGTAGTGATAGAGTAGGAAATCTAATGCTTCTGGTTTAAGGCATTAATTATATGTGTAAGAGATGTTAGGAGAGGCCAGCTGAGTGGAATGTGTAATTTGTCACACGTGGGGAAGCCTGGATGCTGCCAGTGTCCTAAATGACTACATACAGAAAGTTCTCCCAGCCTCAGAAGCTGGAGCCCTGGGTCTCAGAGCTTGAGCAGCAGTTGGAGACAACTGTGGATCATTTGCAGGACTGAGAGTTATGTGGATAGCATGTTTAAAGAGGTGGTCACACCACAGCTCAAGGGACTAGAAGAAAGAAGGGAATGGGTGAGCACTAGACAGTCTGAAAGAACAGGCAGATGAATGGCCTATGGGACCACTTGCTTTTAGCTGTCATGGCATAGAACATAAGAACAAGGATGTAATATTGGAGTTGTACAGAGCATTGGTTAGACCACAGCTGGACTACTGTGTGCAGTTCTGGTCACCTCACTACATGAAGGATGTGACAGCACGAGAAAGTGTACAGAGGAAGTTCACCAGGATGCTGTCGGGGATGGAAAAATTGAGCTATAAGGAGAGACTAGATAATCGTTTCTGCTCTACAGAAAACAATCCAAGCATAAGTGTGGGACATGATTGAGGTGTATAAGATTATGAGGGTTATGGACAAGGTGAATATACAGCACTTATTCCCATTGGTTGAGGGATCAATCATAAGAGGGCATAGTTTTAGTGGAAGGGGCACAAGATTCAGAGGGGATTTAAGAAAAAGCTTTTTCACTCAGAAGGCAGTGGGAATCTGGAATGCACTGCCTGGGACAGTAGTAGAAACTGGAAAAGTCACAACGTTTAAAAAATATTTGAATGAGCACTTCAAATATCATAACATTGATGAATATGGAATTAGTGTGTCTTTAGTGGTAGTTATGTCAGTACAGACGCAATGTGTCACAGTGCCTTTTCTGCACTGTAGGTCTCTATAGGACCAGAAAAAATTGTGACCGTAAGAACTGCTCCTTTTTTTGAGATATTTTAGGTGTTCGAGGTGACTCCCTCAAATTCCAGGAGCAGCAATTACTGTGTTATACGCTGTTGCATTGTTTTGTATCTTTAGGGAAAAAAGTCAAAACAACAGCACTTTTAAAAGGAGAAAGACAGACAAAAGGCAGTGACCACCTGATTAATGAGGGGGAGAGAAACCTACACTGCTAACTGACAGTAGTGAATCTGCACAGTTACTGCCTTTGTTGTGGGAGTTCATGTATCTCTGGACATCAGAGTGCGTCTAGGAAAAATTAACAAACAGTGAAATTCACAGCTGACCTTGGAGGAACCTGTGTGGGAGATCTCACAGTACAGGAACAGATAAGTGCATAGTTTTTAATGTGTAACCTTGCTGTAAGTCTACTGTAATGAGTAGAGTGGGTTCTTTCTTGATTATATGTTTTATTGAGATAACAGGAGTCCAGAGACAGTATAAACTTGTTAGGGTGAAGGGAAAGGATGGTAGGTATAGGGAATGCTGGATGAATAAAAAAATTGAGGTTTTGGTTAAGAAAAAGAAGGAAGCATATGTCAGGTAGATAGATCGAATGAATCCTTAGAGGATAAAGGCAGTAGGAGTATACTTAAGAGGGAAATCAGGAGGGCAAAAAGGGGACATGAGATAGCTTTGGCAAATAGAGTTAAGAGAATCCAAAGGGTTTTTACAAATACATTAAGGACAAAAGGGAAACCAAGGAGAGAATAGGGCCTCTCAAAGATCAGCGAGGCAGCCTATTGCATGGAGTCGCAGGAGATGGGGAGATACCAAATGAGTATAGTGCATCAGTGTTTCCTGTGAAGAAGATATAGAATGTGTGGAAATAGATAGTAACAATTTGGGCGGCACAGTGGCTGGTACTGCTGCCTCACAGCACCAGGGTCCCAGGTTTGATTCCAGCCTCGGGCAACTGTCTTTGTGGAGTTTGCACATTCTCCCTGTGTCTGCGTGGGTTTTCTCTGGGTGCTCCGGTTTCCTCCCACAATCCAAAGATGTGCAGGTCAGGTGAATTGGCCATACTAAATTGTCCACAGTGTTAGGTGCATTAGTCAGAAGGGGTGGGTGGGTTACTCTTCGGAGGGATGGTGTGGATTTGTTGGGTCAAAATGCCTGTTTCCACATGGTAGGTAATCTAATCTAATATAAACTTGCAAAATGTCTATATGACAGAGGAGGAGATGCTGGATGTCTTGAAATGCATAAAAGTGGATAAAACCTCGGATCTGATCAGGTATGTCCTAGAACTCTGTGGGAATTTAGGGAAGTAATTGCTGGGCCCCTTGCTGAGATATTTGCATCATCAATAGTCACAGATGAGGTTGGAAAGTCGGAGGTTGGTCAACATGGTGCCACTATTTAAGAAAGGAAGTAAGGAGAAGCTAGGGAACTCTTGGCTAGTGAGCCTGACATCATTGGTGGGCAAGTTGTTGGAGGGAATCCTGAGGGACAGGATTTACATGCATTTGGCAAGGCGAAGACTGATTAGGGATAGTCAGCATGGCATTGTGCATGGGAAATCATGTCTCACAACCTTGATTGAGTTTTTAGAAGATGTAACAAAAAGGATTGATGAGGGCAGAGCCGTGGACGTAATCTAAATGGACTTCAGTAAGGCGTTCAACGTGGTTCCTGGTGGGAGACTGGTTAGCAAGATAAGATCTCAGGGAATACAGGGAGAATGAGCCATTTGGATACAGAATTGGCTCGAAGGTAGAAATGTGTTGCTGGAAAAGCGCAGCAGGTCAGGCAGCATCCAAGGAACAGGAGAATCGACGTTTCGGGCATAAGCCCTTCTTCAGGAAGGGCTTATGCCCGAAACGTTGATTCTCCTGTTCCTTGGATGCTGCCTGACCTGCTGCGCTTTTCCAGCAACACATTTCCAGCTCTGATCTCCAGCATCTGCAGACCTCACTTTCTCCTCGAAGGTAGAAAACAGTGTGGTGGTTATGGTTGCTTTTCAGACTGGAGGCCAGTGACCAGTGGTGTGCCAGGAGGATTGGTGCTGGGTGAACTACTTTTCATCATTTATATAAATGATTTGGATGTGAACAGAGGAGGTATCGTTAGTAAGTTTGCAGTTGACACCAAAATTGGAGAGGTACTGTACAACGAAGGTTACCTCAGAATACAACGGGATCACGATCAGATGGGCCAATGGACTGAAGAGTGGCAGATGGAGTTTAATTTAGATAAATGTGAGGTGTTGCATTTTGGAGAAGCAAATCAGAGCAGGACTTGTACACTTAATGGTAGGGTCCTGCTGAACAAAGAGACCTTGGAGTGCAGATTCATAGTTCCTTGAAAATAGAGTTGTAGCTAGATAGGATGGTGAAGGCAGCATTTGGTCCTTTATTTGCTTTCCTTTATTGGTCAGAGCATTGAGTACAGGCGTTGGGAGGTCATGTTGCGGCTGTACAGGACATTGGTTAGGCCACTGTTGGAATATTGCGTGCAATTCTGGTCTCCTTTCTATCGGAAAGATGTTGTGAAATTTGAAAGGGTTCAGAAAAGACTTACAAGGATGTTGCCAGGCTTGGGGAATTTGAGCTATAGGGAGAGGCTGAATAGGCTGTGGCTGTTTTCCCTGGAGTGTCAGAGACTGAGGTGCGACTTTGTAGAGGTTTATAAAGTCATGAGGGGCGTGAATAGGATAAATAGACAAGGTATTTTCCCTGGGGTGGGGGAGTCCAGGACTGGAGGGCATAGGTTCAGGGTGAGAGGGGAAAGATATAAAAGGGACCTAAAGAGCAACATTTTCACACAGAGGGTGCTGTGTGTATGGAATGAGCTGCCAGAGGAAGTGATGGAGGCTTGTACAATTACAGCATTTAAAAGTCATCTGGATGGGTAAATGAGTAGGAAGGGTTTAGAGGGATATATGCCAAGTGCTGGCAAATAGGACCAGATTAGGTTAGGATATTTGGTCAGCATGGACGAGTTAGACCGAAGGGTCTGTTTCCGTGCAGTACCTCTCTATGGCTCATTGTTCAGATTGTTTTCCTTGGAGGGAGGAAGGCTGAAGGAAGATTTGGTTGACGTATTCAAAGTCATGAGTGGGCGGGACAGAGTCGATCAGGTAAAGCTGTTTCTGTTTGGAAAAGATTTAATGAGAGAGCATACATTTAAAAGGGATGTGCAAACAAAGCAAGGGTAATGGTGAGAAAAAAATGTTTCACACAGCAAGTAGTCAAGATATGGATTGTAGAGACTGGAAATGTGGTGCAGGCAGGTTCAGTTGAGGTGTTCAAGAGGGCATGGATGGTTTTTTTGGACAGTAATAGTGTGCACAGATGTAGGGGAAAGGCAGGAGATCAGCACTACTTAATTCCCCAATGGTCTCCTTATGCACCGTAATAATTCTGTGACTCCTGTTCCTATGTGGCCAGGTAACGAGTGCTATAGTAGTCAGCACAGCAGCACATAATAAAATGAAGGAACAGGGGGTGAGATATTTAAGGTAAGAAAGGGTAGGCTTAATTAATGAATATTTGGATTCTGATAAATTCACTTACACCAAAAATAAATGAATCAGAAATACACCATTGCAATTATAGAGTTGCAGTCATACAGCTTGGGAAAAGACCCTTTGGTTGTTTCTTGATGGCTCACCACAATAAGAAAGCAAGCCAAATCTGACTGACAAGATCCTAGCTTCAGTCCCCAGCCAGTGCTCAAACAGTCAAGGGGCTATCTATTTACATCAGTACCACTTAGTGAAAGAAACATTTGAATCTGATTTGTGTCAGATCTGCCAGCCCGCTAGCTATGTGTGGATGCTAAATGAAGAACTGATTAGGCTTTGAAGTGAAAAACCTATCAATTAAACTCATGGAAAAAGAAGAGTGATGTACCAGAATGTGGTTGTGTTGTTACGGAATCAAAGTTTTTAGGAGAAGAGAATAAATTGATGGAATATGTATTGGAATAAAGAATAATTATTGTCCATGGTCTTCTTTATAAAGCAAGAAGTGAAACACTGATCAGCTGGAACAATAAAACAGGTATGAAAATGCTACTAAATATCTGCAGAGCACACTGTCAATTGGCCCTTTAACCACTGCTTTGAGAAACAAAATGAATCATTCAGAATTATAATATATATTTAAGATGAACAGAAACAGTTAGTTTAATTCCCTCCTCTGTACTTAGGATCCATAATCAATCAAAAAGCTCAGATCAAAAATCTCTTTTGAGAATTGCACATTGAAAACCATTTTTCACAATGCTTGGTGTTTTAAAACAATACAAAGTCATTAAAAAACATTGATTAATAACAATGAAACATTTTTTTCCAACACAAGTCTAGCAGGAAAAGAAACAAATCATTTTAATCCATCAATACAATGGTAACTTTAGACTTTAACAACATTTTAAAAAATCTTCTAAAAGGTTCAATCAATCTTATAAATGCAGGATTTAATTTGCTGGGTGACTGGTTTGATCATTTTATATTTGATATGAATCTAAGACACTGTAAGTAATCTAATCTAATCTACATCATGAACCTGTTTCAAGTTTTAAGACTATTTAAAAAGAAACACACACAATTTGGCTGGGAATGTGCCAAAAATGAAGCTCAGGAAAAGTTTTCTTTTCCCCATGTGTTCCAAAAAGACACATTTCTTCTTGGTGATAAATTAATGTACATACATTAAGCAGAACGAATTAGGTGGAGTAAAGATACATGTTTTTTATATATGTGGTCAAATTAGATGGTCCAAAATCAAGAATAAAGAATTACAATGCACAATTTACCCATACACATTAGGTTAAACACGGGCATTACAGCAGCACTTTATTACTCACATCATAACGATCAGTGCAGCTAGCACTAACAATGCTGTTCATTGGCTGCAAGCATTAGCAACGGCCCAAACCTGAATCTTTCCAGCAGCACTTCAAGTTCAACTGCGCTCCTGAAATTAATCAAAACCTCTTAAAAGGGAGATGTGCTACAGCTGGGGCAGGTGCTGAGAATCATTTGGGAACTGAACGTTTCCTTTGTTATATTTTTATGCAAAAGAACAGGCTCCAATATTCTGACGTTGTATTGAAGTCTTAGTAAAGGAAGTGAAAGTAGGATGGATGTCTTGTATCCAGAGAGGGTGGAGGACCTTCCAAAATCAGTCAGAGGGTTTGAAATCAGCAATCTGTCATCCACTAGCTAACTGGATTTGGAATATCAGTTTAGCTCAGTTGGCTGGATCATTGGTTTACAGAGCAGTGTGATGCCAACAGCGTGGGTTCAGTTTCCATCACCAGTTTGAGGTTACCACGAAGGACTCTCCCTTTCAACCTCTTCTCAGGTGGCCCTCAGGTTAAATCACCACCAGTCGCTTCTCTTTAATGAGAGAGCAGCCTCAATGGTCTAGTAAGTCTATGGCGACACAACTGGATTCACTGAGCCATTTCTCTGTAATTGCATTGATTCCATGGATAGAAGGCAGCTGTGCTCTCAAGATGCCAGCATTTGTCCCTTCAACCCAACTACTCTGCTAGTGTCCTTGCTGTTGCTGGTCAGTCAGTCAATCCACACTGCTGCTACCAATGCCAACACAGTACAGGTCACCATCAGTCACCTTAGCCTTGAACTGCTAGAGGACATCCTCCAGGATTATCTGCATTCTCCTCCACTGCAATCATTTTCCACCAGCCATTGTGCAATCATTGCAGCTGCGCTGTATAAAAGCAGGACCACAGGCAAAAGCGCATGGAATTTAGGTTTCGCACAAGTGATTAATTTCTGTTTCTGTGAAATATAGCATGATGTAATTGATATATCTAGCTGAAAGGTTTATTTAATGGTGCTTTTTATCTTTGTATTATGACCAACAGTTGCTGTGCCAGTCACTGCAAGATGGAAGATGTGGTTTCTGGTATATAAACTCTCGTGTAGGTGAATGGGAAACTGGGGTTGCATTTACTGCTGTCACAATCCAATTCATTTTTCAATGACAGTCTTGGCAGTAGTGGGCTATGCCCAGATTTCCTTCTTTTTCCCCACTTCCTGTGCCTCAGCTGCTTGGCATACAGCTGATGGTGGGGTCTGTCCCTTACAACAATGAGATGGTCTGCACAATCAGAAATTCTGACAGCTTCTCAGGTAAGTGCTACAGTACACTGCTTTGGATCAAACCGTGCAGCAGATACGTTGTTTCAACAACCCAATGATGCACACTGTCACAGATTGTGTGAAACTATAACTTTCTCTTTATATTAGCTTATTTGTGAGCTCCAGAGGCAAGGGCTCCGTGGTCTAAAGATAGCCTTTGATGTCGAGTAGGCAGCCTTTACTTTGTCCTGGCATCGCAAATGCACAGCAGCCTACCACTGTTGAAATGAAAGTTGCATGATTTATTGAAATATAGCAAGATACTAACCTGCATAACGTGATTATTCACTAGATGCACGTTAAGGGAATGGGATTCTTGTCTGTTATGGCATATCGCAGTTGACATGCATCAGTCTCAAAGCAGAATGTGTGCTGTGAATGGCTCCCGATATAATTGGGAAACCTGCAATTCCTGAGAACAGATGTTGCCACCTGCCTGCACATCTATAGCAAGGCAGATTGTTACTCAGCATTCTTGGAAATTAGAGTTTCAGTCCTTTACCTAATGCAACAATGCCAGCAAATTAAAGGCTAGTAGGCTTCTCCAGAAATATTGTTTTGGCACCTCAGTGACATCCATGGTCACATTTTGGGTGGCAGCCTAGTTCTCATATTATGCCTGACATGCATTCACTTAAACATGCACATTGAAGTCATCAGCGATACAAGCAAAGAAATTAGGAGGAGCAGGCTATTAAACCCTTCAAGCCTGCTCCATCATTTGATAAGATCAAGCTGCTCTGTTTGTAACCTTAAAATCACATTATCGCATACTCATAATAACCTTTAAAACTTTGCTCAAAAAAAATGAGCCCAGCTCTGCCTTCAAGATATTGAAGGACTCACTGCCTGAAAAGTTGAAGGAACCAGAGTTCCAAAGATTCATCTGTAGAGAAGAGCAAGCTAATGTTGAGAGTCTGATGAACAGTCATCCAAACGAAGATGGCTCTGATGAAGAGTCTAGGTTAGATTAGATTCCTTACAGTGTGGAAACAGGCCCTTCAGCCCAACAAGTCCACACCAATCTGAAACATTAGCATGCTCTCTCTCCATGGATGCTGCATGATCTGCTATGATTTCCAGCATTTTTTGTTTTCAGTACAGATTCCAGCATCTGCAATAATTTACTCCTCCAAAGATTCATGATCTTCTTAGGAAGATAATTTCACTTAACATTTGTTTTAAATGGGCCATTCCTGATTTTCAAACAGTGACTCCAAGTTCCATATTATTCCATAAGAAATATCCACATCAACCTCTCAGTCAGCCTAGGCTTCTTAACTGCAGGTGGAAGTGAGCTGTCACAGAATGGAGCACCATAACTGCTGCCAGCAGACCAAGCATTCACCTTCACAACTCACAGCCCATCGTCATATACCAGCAGAAAATTGATGGAATAAAATCCTTCTGGTTCCAGTATATCGCAGAGTTGACATGTGGTGGCTGGAAGAGACATGTCTGTTGTCAATGTAACCTGCTGTATGTAAAGCCTGCAATCCTCACCAAGCAACATGCTCCCATTGCTTGCTAATTTCTGGCAAGAGAACCAAATGTAGCCAGTTCACTTTGAAAACATCTCAGTGATTCCTCCAACCCTATACCCCATCCATGCCAAAAACAAACGTGGACAACCTAGTACAAGATATCCTCCTCCACCTTCCAGCGGCTTGTTTTGTTCTGCATAATCTCTTCTCATTTTCCTACTATGATGTACTCAAACAGGTGGGGAGCTGCCTTCTTGTGCACCCATGTCTGGGATCAAAGTTTGTTTGTGCAGAATCCTTCAAGACACCTCAGCACCTGTCAGCCCCCTTGCTGTAGATCTTTTGCACATGAAAAGAACCAAGGACAGCATGGAAAAAAATGCAGAATTGTTACAACAGCAATAAGAGATTAATCAGCAACTAGCCTCTACGTAAAATGATCCTTTTAGTTAAGTAGATCAACTAATCTGCAGCTTAACATGTGCTCAGCTTAACAGAAAGTTCTGTAGAACAATGTGCTCCAAAAGGCATAGATGCATAATCACCATTGTAAACTGACTGACACCGTGACCTACCTGTTCTAGATATTTTTTACATATGTCAGTTGCACAGATATGAACACCCGCACCAAGCTAGCTCACCTTGATTCAAGGCATGAGTGAAAGATGATACACTGTACACTGTTTTGGTTTGAAGAGAGCCCCAGGTATACAAACAATACGTTTCACCAAGCACAGGTTCATGCCATATATGTTTAGCATAAACTTGTAAGCAATTAAGAAAATCTCAAGTTTCAAAACAATCAATGTGGATCCTGCTTCAGAATAAATTACATGACACAAAACACAGGTCAACCTTCAGTTCAGTGGATGAAATTTAACTTAGAGAGCTAATGAAATTTTTGAAGGAAATGCATAGCATTTAACACATATAGAACTTAATCCAAGATGTGTTTGATATTGTACTTAGAGGCACAATATTTCAAGGATTATTTCTCATAGCACAGAGAACTTGCTAACCCCAATCTCAATCTCTCCCCTAAACTCACCTAATGATCAAGCCTTGTTCTGCTCCTGCTCCTTATCATACTCCTGTTCTCATCTCACTTCACTGTCCTGTTGCTCTATTAAGACTTTTCCCATACCTGTGATGGTATTCCCATGCATATCCTGTCCTTGCTCTTCTAGCTGGTAGAGATGGAATTTTGGAAAGGCACTGACAGAGGGACATTGATGAGTCTCTAAAGTGTATCTTATAGATGGTGTAGTGTTGGCAGTGAAGGAAGTTAAAACATAAGTGAAGGAAAAGAGTGTCAATCAGGTGGGCTGTCCAGTTTTGATAAAATTGACTTGCTAGACAATTTCAGAGGGTAGTTAAGAATCAATCACATTGCTGACAGTCTGCAGTCACATGTAGGCCAGACCAGTAAGGATGTCAGATACCTTTCCCTAAAGCACATTAACGAACCAAACAGATTTTTACAGCACTCAAATTTGATGAAAAATGGGCTTCTGACCACATAACTGCAACATTCAAAGAGTGCTTATTTTCATTTTCATAATATCACAATTTACTCCCTTACTCAAGCTCATCTGTCTCAAGCTCATCTGTTTCAATCCCACATCCACACCTTTATTTCTTCTAGATTTTACAATTCCAATGCACTACTGATAGGCTGCCCATATTCCATCCTCTGTAAAGTTTAGGTTGCTAAAAAGACATTTTGTCAAAGCTTTCCATCTTTCACTCATCAGGACATCGTGCAAGATTTAAATTCAAGGAGTAAACCAACACTTTTACTGCATTAGGGAAGAGTGCTGATAAGTGGGCAAGTGGACTCTGATTGGTAGATGCACTGCTTTTTTTATTCATGGCATGTAGATGTCATTGACTGGGCCAGCATTTAATGCCCATCCTTGGTTGCCCTTTAAAATATAGTGGTGAGCTGCCTTATTGAAACACTGCAGTTCATTTGGCACAGGCACATCCACAATGCCATTGATTTTGATCATGAGATTGAGTTATTTATTGTCACATATACCTAGAAAGATAGAGTGAAAAGTGTGTTGTCGCCATAAGAGTGCTATTTTGAGTTACAAAAGTAATAAAAAGTTATTACATAAATAGAATTATCCTTCTGTACAAAGGGTCTTCAAACACAGCTTCAGGACTTCTGCAAATGTCTTTGCAAGTTGTCCCAGGCCTGAAGGACTACCCCCGCTTCAGGCCTATTGTAGCCAGGAGTCCCCACCCAGCTACCAGCTCCACCACAGCAACCCATCAACATCAAGATTCCCCAGGTGAAAGTGAGGACTGCAAGAGTCAACAATCTGGGCACCACCACTGGCACAGCCGATGACCCGCCGAACACTATCTCAGGCAACAATCTACTGAATCTACAATCTGGGCCTACCATAGTCAAAGTCCTCACTCTAGGCACTACCACCATCACAGCTGATGACCTGCTGAATACCACACCAGCTTCCCCATAACATCAGAAGATGAAGAAAAGAGGGAGAAAAAGCAAGATAAAGAAAAGGACAAAAAGAGAAGGATGAGATCTGCCTGGATGGGCTCAGGAGCCTGAACACTATCTACTGTGCTGGCACAGCCATCTTAGTAGAATTGAGGGAATTCTTGGATTTTGACCGAGTAACAATGATTTAATAACAATATGTTTCCAAAAGAGGTGGTGAGTGGCTTTGAGGGGAACATAAAAATGGTGGTATTCCCATGCATCTGCTGCCCTTCTCCTTCTGGGAAACAGTGACCGTGAGTTTAGAAGTTGCTAAGCAGCATGGTGAATTTGGCAGTATATCTTGTGATGGAACACACTGCTGCCCCTGAGCTTCAGTAACGGAGTGAGTGACTTTTTGTGAAGGTGGTAACATTCAAGCAGGCTGCTTTATCCTGGATGGTGTCAAGCTTCTTAAGTGTTGTTGGAGTTCCACTCATCCAGCTAAGTGTGCAGTATTCCATCACACTCCTGAATTGTGATGTAAATGGACAGTTAGTAGGTGAATTACTCCCTCTGACCAGTCGGGATACTGGTGCTGGCTGACAGTTAAGCTGGGTCTTATTGAACTTTGAAACCAGGCGGTATAACCAATTGGTCTTGGAATTGCCCCAAGAACGAACCAGTAAATGGCTGGTTGAGTTGAGTTGAGTTGAATCAGACACTATGCATGCACATGTTCTTTCTGCCTGCAAACAACAGGACCCTGAGTGGGTTACTCTTCAGAGGGTCAGTGTGGACTTGTTGGGCCGAAGGGCCTGTTTCCATACTATAGGGAATCTAATCTAATTAATATATGGAGCTTCTAATATACACAAGCCCAACACATTGCAATCCTGACTCTCAATCTTAAATTGGCTGTCAGTATTATTCTTCATACTTTCAGGATGATCCAGCAATGTTGTCCAATTTGAGAATCACATCTAATGTTAGGCTGTGTTACAGTTTTACAAGTAGTACAAGTTTTGTACTACAAATAACTATTTATAAAGCTGAGGTTATTCAAAACTCTGTTGCCTGTGTCCTAACTTATATCAAGTCGTATTTACTCTCAATGCCATGTTCGTTGACGATTATTGGTTCTCGATTAAGCATAAACTTGATTTAAAAATTTTTACCCTGGTTTTCAGATTCCACCACGGCTTTGCCCTAACTTCTGTGCAAACGTCACGAGCTCCACATTCTCCAAAATAGCTGCACTTCTCTAATTCTGGCCTGTTTAGCATCCCCGATTTTAATTACTTTATCAGCTATGAAGGCCCAGGGTCTGGAGTTCCCTCCCTAAACCTCCGTGTCTCTCTTTGCATTCATCTTAAAACCTTCACAAAGGGGGACACAAGTAACATCAGAAATGTTGGGGAACACAGCATTGACTGAGAGAGAAACCGAAGCAAGTCAGTATTAGTAGGGAAACGGTGTTGGTGAAATTGATGGGATTGAAGCTCAATAAATCATGAGGGCCTGATAACTTACATCCCAGAGCACTTAAGGAAGTAGCCCTAGAAACAGTGGATGCATTGGTGGTCATCTTTTAAGGGTTTATAGACTCCAGACAGTTCCTACAGAATGGAGGGTAGCTAATGTAACCTCTGTATTTAAAAAAGGAAGTCAGAGAGAAAACCGGGTATGATAAATTATGTCAGGCTGATATAGTTGAGAAAATCCTAAATTCATTTAAAAAGAATTAATAGCTGAGTATTTGGAAAACAGTGGCAGGACCAGACAGAGTCAACATTGATCTACAAAAGAGAAATTACGTTTGATAAATTTACTGGAATTCTCTGAGGATGTAATGTGTAGATTTGATGAAGGGAAGCCAGTGTACATCTTACTTGGACATTTACAAAGTTTTCATCATAGTCTCACATAAAAGAAAGTACATAAAATTAAAGTGCACGGGATTGGGGGTAGTGTATTGAAAACTGGTTGGCAGATAGGAAACAAAGACTAGGAATAAACACAGTTTTTTCTGAAAGACAGACAGTGACTAATAGGGTAACACTGGGATCAATACTAGGATCCCAGCTACTCTCAACATATATTAATGATTTGGATACTACATTTAATACCTCAAACTTTGCAGATGTCTCAAAACTGGTAGGAGAGTGAACTGTGAAGAAGATGTAAAGATACTTTAGTGCAATTTGGACAAGCTGAGTGAGGAAAATGCATGGTAGATGCAGTATAATTTGCATAAATGCAAGATTTTGCATTTTGATAACAAAAACAGGAAGGCAGATTATTATCTGAGTGACTGTAAATTGAAAGAGGAGAATGTACAACAAGACCTTGGTGTCCTCATACACCATTCGCTGAAGATAAGCATGCAGGAGTAGTAGGTGGTAAAGAAGGCAAATGTGTATATTGGCTTTCATAGTGAGAGGATTTGAATACAGAGGTAAGGATTTCTTTCTGCAATTTACAGGGTCTTGATGAGGCCACACCTGGAATATTGTGTACATCTCCTTATCTGAGGAAGGATGTGCAGTGAAAGTCTATCAGACTGACTCCTGCTGAGATGGCAGGACTGATAGGAGAGGTTGAATCAATTAGGATGATATTCATAGAGTCATAGAGATGTGCAGCATGGAAACAGACCCTATGGTCCAACTCATCCAAGCTGACCAGATATCCTAAATAAATCTTTTCCCATTTGCCAGCATTTGGCCCATACCCCTCTAAACCATTCCTGTTCATATACCTATCCAGATGGCTTTTAAATGTTGTAATTATACTAGCCTCCACCATTTCCTTTGGCAGCTTATTCCACACACGCACCACCCTCTACTTGAAAATGTTGCATCTTGGATCCCTTTTAAATTTTTTCCTTCTCATCTTAAACCTATGCCCTCTAGGTTTGGAGTCCCCCACCTTGGGGGGCTATGTACCCTAACCATGTCCCTCAATCTTTTCTGAACCCTTTCAGGTTTCACAACATTCTTCCTATGGAAAGGGCACAAGAACTGCATGCAGTATTCCAATAGTGGCCTAATCAATGCCATGTACAGCTGCAACAGGACCTCCCAACTCCTATACTCAACGTTGTGAGCAATAAAGGCAAGCATACCTTCACTATTCTACCTACCTGAGACTCTACTTTCAAGGAGCTATGAACCTTCACTCTAAGGTCTCTTTGTTCAGCTTCACTACCCAGGACCTTACCATTAAGTGTATAAGTCCTGCTCTGATTCACCTTCCCAAAATGCAGCATCATGATTTATCTAAATTAAACGCCACCTGCCACGCCTCAGCCCATTGGCCCATCTGATCAAGATCCTGTTGTACTCTCAGGTAACCTTCTTCACTGCCCACTGAGCCTCAAATTTTGGTGTCATCTGCAAACTTATTAACCATACCTTCTATATTCACATGATGGAAAGCAGTGGACCCAGCACCAATCCTTGTGGCACACTGCTGGTCACAGGCCTCCAGTCTGAAAAGCAACCCTCCACCACCACTATGTCTTCTAACTTCCAGCCAGTTCTGTATCAAATAACTAGTTCTCCCTCGATTCTACGCGATCTAACCTTGCTAACCAGTCTACCTTGTCGAAAGCCTTACTATCACGTCCACCACTCTGCCCTCATTAATCCTCTTCGTTATTTCTTCAAAAAACTTCAAGTTCATCAGACACAATTTTCACATATAGAGCTATCTGCTCGAGTTCAGAAAAATAAGAGGCAATCTCACAAAAGCTTATAAAATTCTAACAGAACTAGACAGGGTAGTTGCAGGAAGGATGCTCCCAATAGCAGGGAAGTGCAAAACAAGGGGTCACAGTTTAAGCATATGGGGGGAACCATTTAGGACTGAGACAAGGAGGAATTTCTTCAACCAGAGAATGGTGAATCTGGTTAATTTGCTACCATGGAAGGCAGCCGATGCCAAGTATTTTATGATTTCAAGAAGGAGCTAAACATAACACCTTGGGCTAAAGAGACCAAAGGATATGGGGAAAAGCAGGAACAGACTATTGAGTGGACTGATTAGCCATGATCATAATGAATGGAGGAGCAGGCTTAAAGGGCTGAATGGCCTACTCCTAATCCTATTTTCTATGTGGCTATGTTAAAGACACGATATTAACACATATTACCTGCATAAATTACAACGCTAGACACCACTAAAACCACACTGAAGTCTTTGTATCAGTAAAATTCAAATTCAAGGTTAATATTTACAAGACTCTTGAAGTTGACCACATAATGGATTGCATCCTGAGAGACTGTGTAGACATGTAGCCAGGCATCAACAGTGAGATCTCAATCTCAGAAAATCTTATCGAGTCACTGAATCATACAGCATGAAAATAGACCATTCAATCTAACTCATCCATGCCGAACTATGTAACGAGTCCCATTTGCCTGCATTTGGTCCATATCCCTCTAAACCTTTCCTATTCATGTACCTGTCCAAATGTCTTGAAAATTTTGTAATTGTACCTGCCTCTACCACTTCCTCTGGCAGCTCATTCCATATATGCAACATCACTTGTGAGAAAAAGTTTCCCCCCAGGTCCCTTCTAAATCATTCCTGTCTCACCTTAAAGCTATGCCCTCTAGTTTTGGATTCCCCTAACCTTAAAAAAAAAAGACTTTGGCTATTCCTTTATCTATCCTCCTCATAATTTTTATAAACATCTATAAGGTCACCCCTCACCCTCCGATGCTCCAGGGAAAAAAATCCCAACCAATTCAGTCTCTCCATATAACTCAAATCCTCAAGTCCTGGCAACATCCTTGTAATTATTTTTCTGCACTGTCTCTAGTTTAATACCATATTTCAATAGCAGGGAACCAGAATTGTACATGGTATTCCCAAAACTGGTCTCACTAATGTCTTGTACAACTGCAACATGACGTCCCAACTCCTATACTCAATGCTCTGATCAATGAAGGCAAATGTGCCAAACGCCTTCCCCACCCAGTCTACATGCAACACTGCTTTCAAGGAAACATCAACCTGTATCCTGAGGTCCCTCTGTTCAACTGCTCTCCCCAGGGTCCTACCATTAACTGTTATAAGTTACAAATGCTAAATGGCTCACAGCAAACAATCAATTCCCACTACCCACCAGCACAAGATTGGAAATTGACTACTCACAATTGAACTAGCTACGTTACATAGCCTGCTGTGTGGAAAGTGGTTTAGGCTTTTGTACCAATGCAAATTTATGCAGTGCATTTTCGGCAACAGTGCAATTCAGTCAGTGGCACGCGTACTTTTTTGGAGCTTCGCTGTATTAACTACAGACCAGTCTAAATCCACTAATATGCCCAGGCATCTGTTTTTGTAAAGTTTAATCTCGCATCTTTACCAAATTAATAACTAATTAAGTCAATAAATAAAGGTTGAAATGGCAGTATGTCATAACTGCAGCACATAGGAACCTGCAGAGAGCACTGTGACTCAGACAAGTAGGCCTGGGGCAGCCCTAGGCATTTGGCTCATATTGTTGAGAGGGAAATTTATCTGGACACACTGTTCCAAACTCTAGTCATAGTCCTTATTGTAAGTGAAACTTCTGAATTGGTCACGTGTGATTACTGATCAAGCATATATGGCAATCCAGATTATGGAATGAAGATGTCTTGGCCTTTGACCATTATCAACAAGAATGAGGCACGTGTTACCTGTGCAGCTGAGATCAAGGACTGCAAGATGGATGAGCCATTTTTTTTTCTTATTCAATCATGGGATGCGGGCTTCACTGACTAGGTATTTATTACCCACTTCAAACTGCCCTTGAGAAGATGCTGAGCTGCTTTATTGAAACACTGCAGTCCTTGAGGTCTAAAGATATGCACGGTGCTGTTTGGAAGGGAGTTCTAGGATTTTGACTCTGTAACAGTATGGTGATATAATTCCAAGAGCGATGGTGTGTGACAGGGAAGGGAACTTGCAGGTTCCTGGCATGTGCTGTCCATGTCTGTCCAGATCCTAGTAGTGAGGGTTTTGAAGATGCTGTTGAAGGACATATTGCTGTCCAGGTCTTGCTGCATTTGGGCATTAACTGCTGCTGTATCTGAATAGTCACAAATGGTGTTGAACATTGTGCTGTCATCAGCAGACATCCCATTTCTGATTTCATGATGGAAGGAAGATGAAGCAGTTGATGATGGTTGGGCCTAGGACCCCCACACTGAGAAACTTCTGCAGACATGCCCTGGAGCAGAGATGACTGACTGATTTCCAACAGCCACGACCAACCTCCTTTGTGACAGGTATGACCCGAACCAAATAGTTCTTTCTCCCAATTCCCAATGACTCCAGTTTCTTTTAAAATTCTTTGATGCCACACTCAGTCAACTGCTGCCTTAATGCCAAAGGCAGTCACTTACAACTCAGATTTGGAGTACAGTTCTTTTGTCCATTTTGGACTGAAGCTGTAACGAGTTCTGAATGATATTGCCAGAACATAAACGAAGCATCAGTGGGCACGTTGTTACAGTGCTGTCATTGACCCATTCCACCAAATTGCTGAGTTAAAAATCATACAACACCAGGTTATAGTCCAACAGGTTTATTTGGAAGTACTAGCTTCCAGAGCGCTGCTCCTTTGTCATGTGACTAAGGAATCTGGTGGTTTGATTTTTAACTTTGTCCACCCCAGTCCAGCACTGACACAACTAAAACAAACAACTAAAACGGTCCTTCAAGCCTACACTGATCCAGAACCTCTACCTAAACCTACTGACTATTTTCTAAGGGTCTGTATCCCTTTGCTCCCTGCCCATTCATGTATCTGTCTAGATACATCTTAAATGACGCTATCGTGCCCGCCTCTACCACCTCCACTGGCAACATGTTCCAGGCACTCATCATCCTCTGCATAAAGAACCTCCTATACATATCTCCCCTAAACTTTTCTCCTCTCACTTTGAACACGTGATCCTTAGTAATTGAGTGCCCTACTCTGGGAAAAAGTTTCTTGCTATCAACCCTGTCTGTACCTGTCATGATTTTGTAGACTTCAATCAGGTCTCCCCTCAACCTCAGTCTTTCTAATGAAAAAATCCTAATCTACTCAACCTCTCTTCATAGCTAGCGCCCTCCATACCTGGCAACATCCTGGTGAACCTCCTCTGTATTCTTTCCAATTCATCCACATCCTTTTGGTAATGTGGCGAACAGAACTGTACGCCGTATTCCAAATGTGGCTGAACCAGAGTGTTCTACAACTGGAACATAACTGCCAACTCTTGTACTCAATATCTCGTCCAATGAAGGGAAGCACGCCGTATGTCTTTTTGACCACACTATTGATCTATGTTGCCACCTTCAGGGAACAATGGACCTGAACACCCAGATCTCTCTGTACATCAGTTTTCCCCAGGGCTTTTCCATGTACTGTACAGTTCGCTCTTGAATTGGATCTTCCAAAATGCATCATCTCACAATTACCTGGATTGAACTCCATCTGCCATTTCTCTGCCCAACTCTCGAATCTATATTCTGCTCTATTCTTTGACAGTCCCCTTCACTATCTGCTACTCCACCAATCTTCGTGTCATCTGCAAACTTGCTAATCAGACCACCTGTACCTTACTCCAAATCATTTATGTATATCACAAACAAGTAGTCCCAGGACAGATCCCTGTGGAACACCACTGGTCACAGGTCTCCATTTTGAGAAACTCCCTTTCACGACTACTTTCTGTCTCCTGTTGCCCAACCAGTTCTCTATCCATCAAGCTACTGCACCCTGGACTCCGTGCGACTTCACCTTCCCCATCAGCCTATCAGGGGCATCCTTATCAAATGCTTTACTAAAGTCCATGTATATGACATCGATAGCCCTTCCCTCATCAATCAGTTTTGTCACTTCCTCAAAGAATTCTATTAAGTTGTAAGACATGACATTCCCTGCATAAAACCATGTTGCCTATCACTAATAATTCCATTTTCTTCCAAATGGGAATAGATCCTATCCCTCAGTATCTTCTCCAGCAGCTTCTCTGCCACTAATGTCAGGCTCACCAGTTTAAAATTACCTGAATTTTCCTTGCTAACCTTCTTAAATTAGGGAACAACATTAGCAATTCTCCAGTTCTCCAGGTCCTCACCCATGTTCAAGGATGCTACAAAGATATCTGTTAAGGCCCTTGCTATTTCCTCTCTTGCTTTCCTCAGTAACCTGGGACAGATACTAGCTGGACCTGGGGACTTGTCTGCCTTAATGCCTTTTAGAATACCCAACACTTGCTCCCTCCTTATGCGGACTTAACCTGGAGTAATCAACCAATGAAACCGATGGAAAGTACTCATTAAAAATCTCATCCCTTTTCTTTGACTCCACGCATAACTTTCCTCCTTTGTCCTTGAGTAGGCCAACCCTTTCTTTGGTTACCCTTTTGCTGCCTATGTATGAATAAAAGGCTTTGAGATTTTCCTTAACCCTATTTGCTAAAGATATCTCATGATCCCTTTTAGCTCTCTTAATTCATTGTTTCAGATTGGTCCTACATTCCCAATATTCTTCCAAAGCTTCGTCTGTTTTCAGTCACCTAGACATTATGTACACTTCCTTTTTCCTCTTAGCTAGTCTCACAATTTCACCTGTCATCCATGGTTCCCTAATCTTGCCATTTCTATCCCTCATTTTCACGGGAACATATCTCTCCTGAACTCTAATCAACCTCTCTTTAAAAGCCTCCCACATATCAAATGTGCATTTACTTTCAAACGGTTGCTCTCAACCTACATTCCCCAGCACCTGCCAAATTTTGCTTTGTTGGCTTTCTGCCAATTTAGCACTCTTCCTTTTGGACCCCTCTTATCTTTGTCCATGAGCATTCTAAAACTTACAGAATTGTGATCACTATTCCCAAAGTAATCCCTACTGAAACTTCAACCACCTGGCCAGGCTCATTCCCCAACGCCAGGTCCAGTATGGCCTTCTTCCCGAATTGGACTATTTACATTCTACTCTTGAAAACCCTCCTGGATGCTCCTTACAAATTCTGCTCCATCGAAACCTCTAACACTAAGTGAATCCTAGTCAATCTCTTTTCACCACCACCCTTTTGCTCCTACATATTTCCATAATCTGTCTACATATTTGTACCTCTATCTCACGCTCGCTGTTGGGAGGCCTGAAGTACAGCCTCAACATTGTTACTACACCGTTCCTATTTCTGAGCTCTACCCATATTGGCCCACTGCTGAGTCTTCCATAGTGCCCTTCAGCACAGCTGTGATATCCTCTTTGACCAGTAATGCAACTCCTCCACCCCTTTCAACCCCCTCTCTATCCCGCCTGAAGCATTGATATCCTGGGATATTTAGTTGCCAATCATGCACTTTCCTCAACCAAGTCTCAGTAACAGCAATAACATCATACTCTTAGGTCCTAATCCAAGCCCTAAGTTCATTTGCCTTACCCACTACACTTCTTGCATTAAAACAAATACACCTCTGATCACCTATTCCTTTGTGTTCATCATCTGCTCTCTGCCTACTCTTCCCCTTACTAACTTTAGTTACTACCTCCTTACCGTCCACTAACCTCCTCATTTGGTTCAGATCCCCCTGCCATATTAAGTTAAACCCTCCCCAACAGTGTTAGCTAGCAAAAGCACCCCCTAGGACATTGGTGTAGACCGTCCAATTTGTAATAGTCCCAGCTCTCCCAGAACTAATCCATATGTGCCAAAAATCTGAACCCCTCCCTCTTGCACCATATCTCAAGCCACTCATTCATCCTGCCTATTATTTAATTTCTATCTGACTCACATGTGGCACTCGTAGCAATCCTGAGAATACTACCTCTGAGGGCCTACTTTTTAAACTTGGCTCCTAACTCCCTAAATTAGGACCTTATCCAATTTACTACTTACAGCATTGGTGCCTATATGCACCATGACTCTGTCCTCCTTGAGAATGTTCTGCTGCTGATCTGAGACATCCCTGACTTGTGCACTTGGGAGTCTCGTTTTCGACCACAGAACTGCCAATCTACTCCCCTTACAATTGAATCCCCTATGACTATAGCCCTTCCACTCTTTTTTTTCCCCCACCTTTCTACAGCAGAGCCAGCCATGGTATCATGAACGTGGCTATTGCTGCCTTCCCCTGATGAGCCATCTCCCCCAACAGCATCCAAAATGGTAGACCTGTTTTGGAGGGAGATGACAACAGGAGACACCTGCACTGCCTTCTTCTCTTTCTCTGCCTTTTGGTCACCCATTCCTTTTTTCCCTCAGCAATCCTCATCTGCAATGTGACCAATTCACTAACCGTGCTATTCATGACTCCCTCAGCATCGCATATGTTTCAAAGTGAGTCCATCTGCAGCTCCAGAGCCGTCACGTGGTCGAACAAGAGATGCAGCGGCATCTCCACATGACTAGCACATTGCTGAGACAGACTGCAATTGGGCAGGTTAGACTATCTTGCTTTCTGTAGACAAGACAAGATCGAAGTTAAGACAAATGTCTCCCAGTTGGGAAATCTGGGAGGTAGGGTTGCAATTCAGAATGAGAAGTCGGTCATTTAGTACTGAGATGAGGACTCAAAAAGAAATTCTTTCCAATGTGCCACAACATGAAATATAAACAGAATATATATTGAAAATGAATGAGATTTGTATCCAACAGTCCATAATTCAGGAACTATGGCCAGAACTTTCCCATTTTTAGTTCAGGTGTTCTGTCGAGTGAGAATTGTAGCAGCTGAGCTGCCATGGCTCGGAGCAACCTTCACATGTAATTTTCACCTCTTCTCATTAAGTAAGGTTCCTCAGTGTCCTTCTCATCCAATTGCATGGCAGGGGAGGCAGAGGAGCTCACTAGCGCCAGGACCTTATCCACTGGCACCATATTAAAAGTCCAGCTGCATATCACTTCAGATGCTGATAGCGAGGAAATGGCCCTCACATTGTGGTACTCCACCAATTACACGGAGGACATAACCCAGAAAGAAAGCTCGCACCCCACTTTGCTGGCAGCAACCTGGGAGTGCAAAGAATGGTCATCCTTTATTCAGCTGTCAACACCAGGAGGCCATATCACCAGAAACAATCAGCCTAGACAGAGATAACTGTCCGAGTCACTGTGGGTTAAAAGGAACACCTGCAATGATTTTCTGTGGTCTTCAAAGGTAAGTATCACCACCTTCTCTCTGCTACCTAAAACTCTCAGAGTAACCACAGATTAAAACTGTGCCACTGCACAAACCTCACTTGGGCTCACAGACAACAACCGTTAATATTGCATATATAAATGATTTGGATGTGAACATGGGAGATATAGTTAGTAAGTTTGCAGATTACACCAAAATTAGAGGTGTAGTGGACAGCGAAGAGGGTTACTTCAGGTTACAATGGGATCTTGATCAAATGGTCAATGAGTTGAGGAGTGGCAGATGGAGTTTCATTCAGATAAATGTGAGGTGCCACATTTTGGGGAAGCAAATCTTAGCTGGACTTATACACTTAATGGTAAGGTCCTAGGGAATATTGCTGAACAGAGAGACCTCGGAGTGCAGGTTCACAGTTCCTTGAAAGTAGAGTCGCAGGTAGATAGGACAGTGAAGGCGGCATTTGGTATGCTTTCCTTTATTGTTCAGAGCACTGAGTATTGGAGTTGGGAGGTCATGTTGTGGCTGTAAAGGACATTGGTTAAGCCACTTTTGGAATATTGCATGCAATTCTGGTCTCCCTCCTATACAAAGAATGTTGTGAAACATGAAAGGGTTCAGAAAAGATTTACAAGGATGTTGCCAGAGTTGGAGGATTTGAGCTACGTGGAAAGGTTGAACAGGCTGGGGCTGTTTTCCCTGGAGTGTCGGAGGCTGAGGGGTAACCTTATAAAGGTTTTTAAGTCATGAAGGGCATGGATAGCGTAAATAGACAAGGTATTTTCCCTGGAGTCAGGCAGTCCAGAACTAGAGGGCATAGGTTTATGGTGAGAGGGGAAAGATATAAAAGAGACCTAAGGGGCAACTTTTCCATGCAGAGGGTGGTGCCTGCATGGAATGAGCTGCAGAGGAAGTGGTGGAGTCTAGTACAATTGCAGCATTCAAAAGGCATTTGGATGGGTATATGAATAGGAAGGGTTTGGAGGGATATGGGCCGGATGCTGGAAAGTGGGACTAGATTAGGTTGGGATATCTGGTCAGCATGGACGAATTGGACTGAAGGGTCTGTTTCAATGCTGTACATCTCTATGACTCTATAAGTCATGTCCACTCAATGGCTCTCACTCACCTCATCCTTCCAAGCTATTAAGCTTTGCTCCCCTCTCAGTTTCCCACTCACTCAGTGGAGAAACCTTGCTAGCTCTTGTGCTCCTGCATTACCACTAACTGTTCTTCCATCGTACTGAATTCCCCAGTCTGTCACACTAGCTGACCTCCTGGAGATATGTCCCAACAATATTCCAACCGAACTACCTCTACTCTAGACAGGTTACACATAATCTTCACGACTGACAGTGCCCCAAACCTTCATCTGCAAGGTCACAGATTCCAGCACTCTGAAAGGACCATAAACCTGACTGGACTGCAATCAAACATGACTCTTGATTGAGTGTACAATGACTGACTAGTTCTCTTTGACCCACTGAGGAATGGTTCCACTTGACATTTAGGGATGGCTATTTGCTTGAAGTGCATGCAGTGTTTGCCATGCAAGCTGCTGTCACATGCTTCGGGTCTGATATTTATGTAGCCCAGTTATGCGATGTGTCCACCCCTTTGATCGTGCAGTGCTTCCTACTGAGACAAGCTGCCTTCCTCTCCCTCTGCAACAAAGTAAAATGTAGATCTATGGTGTGACAACGAAAGCATTTTTTGGTCTTTTTTTTCACTGTTTCTATTTATTCTCATTAAGTTGGAAAAGCTGAAGTACCTTGAAAGAAACAAACTTCAGCAGTTGAGTAACTATCAAGCATGCAGATCAAATCTAGCTGTTAGGCCACAAGAAAGAATCTTTCAGTAACACAGTCTCAGATCTCTTCAGCCATTACATGTCTTCCCTGACAACCAAATACAGCCGAGCAAACATCCCTGCCCCTCCTCCAAAAATATTTCATTGAGAAAGGCAGGCAACACACATTATACTCTTAACTGTATTACAATTTTTTTAAACACACTTGCACTTGTCTTAATGATTCACTGTGTATTAGAAACACAGATTCGAGTAACAGGTTTTATTTCAGACCACAGCATTTCATTTTTAGAAATAACCCTTTCCAAACCCTGTACAAGCTGCAATGTGTGTATGGAATTAATCAACAACCATTGGTTGTTACTTCCTCAGCTACACAGCACAATAAATCAGAATTCTTTGGCACCAGCCCTGGACCAGAATGTTAAAAAGGTACTAGAATGAAAGTGGTAAATTTATCTTGTTCCAATTTACCATTGCTCTGGGGTTAATTCAAAGGCTTTTATGGTACCTCAGTGTGAGCAGCTCTAAAAGTATCGAAAACTTTAAGGGTTTATCCATACACAAGCACTTAAGTTCAACTTAATTTCAAGTTCCCCTTTGCTTTTTCCATCCATCGACAAGCTACTAAAAACAGAGTGAATGTGGAAAATGCAGTCTTTCATGGAGCGGTGAAAAATGTGACCCAAATTGCTAAGTAGCTTAATTCCTTGGTGACAAAGCTAGTCTGTAAAGTTCCATGGTTTTCAAGCTGCAGTGATTAGCTTCAGTTGAACAGAAGAAAACATTTCTACACATGGACAGTGCTGACAAGCTTCTCGGTAAAAGGCCTACAGATTATAAACTTATGGCAGTGTTTAAAATTATCACACACTTGTTTCATTTTTATTGTTAGGCTCCAGGAAGTTTAGTCAGACAAACTCAAATCTTTCTAACTGTAGGCTAGTCTGACTAGAAGCACTAAGTTAACATTTACACACACCATAAACCAATCTATTTCAATAAACATTGATTAACCTGATTTATTCAGATGAACTGCTAATGATTTGAGTATCTCAGAGGCAAGGAGAAAAAAGTGTAAACAAGATGATACCTAGGATCAGGCAATAACAGGTCAAATGTTACCAAATTAGTAAGGACATGATCTAGCAAATATAGTATTGTGTGCACATGTTAACAATACGAAAGCAGTACTCATGGCTACTTATGCCATATAGAAATTCAGAACTATCGCATCTGATCACTCAGCACAGTTCAAAAATCATCAAAACTGCGCAATTTCAAGTAAATTAAATTAGTCTGTTTTCAAGCCAAACAGATGCTCCAATACCTCCTCATTTCCTATGCCAGACTGTGCAAGTTCTCAGTGCCTTTTCCTGCATTCCATACCTACATTCTACTTTTCCACAGTGAAGACCGAAGAGAAATATTTATTTGACACCCTTCCAATATTCTGCAGCTTTACACATGCTACCCACTTAGTGTTAATGGACTCTGCTCTGTTTAACCTCTTCCCTATAATGTATTTATAAAATATCTTCATATTCTAATTCTGTTCGCAAGTTCTTTTTCGTGCCTCCCTTTTTGTTCTTCTCATTGGTTTCTTAAGTTCCCTCTTGCACTTCCTGTACTGCTCTAGGGCCACAACTGAATTTCTCCCTTTGGATTTGCTAAAAACCTTACTCTCTTCTTTTTCTAGTTCTGAATTGTCATAGACATCTGGCCAGATCCTGCTTTATTTTAATAAAATCTGTCTTTCCCCACTCCAAAGCCATCTTTTGCAGGCCATTGTTTCCATGACCAGAACAAAATTGAACCATACCATCTTGTGGTCGCTGTCACTAAAATGTTCGATGGCAAGTGGCAGTAGGAGAACATTTGTATGTTTTCTTTCCCCAGAACCAGATCCAACACTCCACCATCCCTTGTTGGGCCTTCTACACACTGATAGAAAAAACTCCCCTGTATACATTTCAAGAAGTCCACCCCCTCTAAACTCTTAAGGCTATGCCTATTGCAATTCATGTTGGGAAAGTTGAAATCCCTAATGTAACTACTCGATTACTGTTACACACCTCTGTGAACAGTCTACATATTTGCTCCTCTATTACCCACTGACTCTTTTGGGGCCTATACTACGCTCTTTGGGGCCTATAATATTATAATACCTAAAATAGTAAATTAGATGCCCCCTTAACTTCCCTAAGTTCTACGCACAAAGCCTCATTTGAGGACCCTTCCAAGATATCATCTCTACTTATTGCAGTAATTGACTCCTTAATTAATAATGCTATATCACCATCCTTTTACACCCTCCTCTGTCTTACCTAAAGATCCTATAGCACAGAATGTTAAGTTAGCAACCTAGCCCTTCCCTCACCATGTTTCTCTGATGGCAACAATATCATTCTTCTGTGTGTCAATCCCCGCCATTAACTCATCAGTCCTGCCTATAACATTCCTCAAGACCATCCAGCCTTGCCTTACTCTCTTGACACTAAACATAGCTGAACTCACTCAGACGTGATTCATTGCTGTAGAATGATGTGTCAGTTTAATTGATATTCAGTGTCTCTCCGACCCTGCCAGACTATTTTAAACTCCTCCCAGCAGCACTAGTAAACCTATCTCCAAGGATGTTGGTCCCAATGTGGTTCAGTTGTAGATCATCCTGTTTGTACATGTCCCACCTACCCTACAAACAGTTCCAGAGATCCTTCTTGCACTAACTCTTGAGCCAAGCATTTATCTGTCCTATTTTCCTATTTCTAAACTCACTAGCACTTGGCACTGAGTGTAATCCAGAGATTACAACCAGTGAGGTTCTGCTTTTTAGTTTAGTGCCTAGCTCCCTGAATTCTTGATGTAAGATTTCATTCTTTACCAACATGGTATCAACTTGGTATTTGGTACCAACATGTACAACATATGGGGAGGTGATGGCCTATATTATTATCACTAGGCTATTAGTCCTTAAACCCAGGTAATATTCTAGCGACCCGGGTTCGAATCCCACCATGGCAGAGGGTGGAATTTGAATTGAATAAAAATCTTGAATTAAAAATCTAACCATGATTATGAATCCATTACTGACTGTCAGAAAAATCATCTGGTTGTAAGAATAATAGGGTGGTTATGGTAGGGGATTTTAACTTTCCAAACATCAACTGGGACTGCCATAGTGTTAAAGGTTTAGATGGAGAGGAACTTCTAAAGTGTGTACAAGACAATTTTCTGATTCAGTATGTGGATGTGCCTACTAGAGAAGGTGCAAAACTTGACCTACTCTTGGGAAATAAGGCAGGGCAGGTGACTGAGGTGTCAGTGGGGGAGCACTCTGGGGCCATAATTCTATTCATTTTAAAATAGTGATGGAAAAGGATAGACCAGATCTAAAAGTTGAAGTTCTAAATTGGAGAAAGGCCAATTTTGACGGTATTAGGCAAGAACTTTCAAAAGCTGATTGGAGGCAGATGTTCGCAGGTAAAGGGACGGCTGGAAAATGGGAAGCCTTCAGAAATGAGATAACAAGAAAGTATATTCCTGTCAGGGTGAAAGGGAAGGCTGGTAGGTATAGGGAATGATGGATGACTAAAGAAATTGAGGGCTTGGTTAAGAAAAAGAAGGA